>NC_136008.1:4358071-4500571 GCF_048128805.1 Centroberyx gerrardi | reverse complement strand
GGAAACGGCACCGAAACCCAGTGAGGTGCAGAAACCCCACACACACCTGGAGCTAAAAGCAAGTGCTGCTGTGCAGTGGTGCATTGCAGAGTATTATTGTGTAGCCTGGCATAGCTCAGACTCTTTCCAGTCATTTTGCAAGGCTGAGCTAGTACGCCTAAAGAGCACTGTATGAAAGTGACCATACCCAAGAGCAGAGTTTCATTTGGACAAATAGGATGAATCGACAGTGTCTCAATACCCTGTAAAGTGTCTTTTAACGGCTGGTAACTTGTCTGTAGGTTACCAATTAAAAAAACAACAACTTTGTCTGTCAAAATAGATTCTGACAAGCATAATTTGAATATAATAGTGGTGGATTTGTGTAATCACATCTTTGGTTTGCCTTCTCAAAATGACTATCTCATCGATTATTGTCATCATGGATGTAAACTCACAAAATCTGTTCCGTGTGCACTATAGAAAATGTGAGTTTCTGAATTCCAGTACATGCACAAGGCTTATTAGATGTCCAAGAATGCCTGTGCAAAAGTTCAAAGTAAAATATTCAGTTTTTGGTGTGCTGTCGTCTGAAGAAATGCCTTGTATCAAAAATGATACATCAGGCTTAAAGGGATTGGGACGCTCTTCTCTGTTGCAGCCCCACTTTGTGATTTAGGCTGATAAGACGGGTGAGTTTCTATATAAAAATCTTGTGCAGCTTTAAAACCGAATACATAATTAAATGACTTGAATATGTTTTTGTGATGATAGCTCTGCCCCCCCCCCCCCCACCTTTCTTCTCCCCAGTGAAGGGCACCAGGTCCGCCCGGTCCTCGTGCTCCAGCGCCTCCTTCTCCAGGTGGTCCATCAGGGCGTCGCGGTCGTACGGCCCCGTCGGACTCTTCTTGGTCTGGTCACGCTGCCGGAAGCCAGCTGGCAGCATGGCATTCTGGGAGAACAGGAGGTCAAAGGTTATGTGGAGACTGGGGAACAGGGAGACTTGAATCATTCTTGTTTTACTGCCTGGACAAATTGACTTTTACAGACTGGATCCTCAATATTTTAGACTGAATAATCAGCTACAGGTAAAGCTTTCTTTCCCAAATGGGTGTATAACATTTTAAAAATGAACTCTTCAGTTATTGACGTTTATTTTAATCTGCTTGGAGTACCAAATGGGTGGAGTCTGTCCATTGTGGTTTAACTAATAAGACTACTTCTGCCTCTAGAGCTGCTCTGCCCCAAGAAATGTTTGTATAACTAAAACCATGTAAACTGTGCATTTACATGGTTCTGCAGTGGGGATAAAAGGGTTAAAGTGGTTTACATGAAGTACCTTCTTTCGCTTTGCCAGTGTATTTGTGTTTTTGCATTTTGTAATAGTCTATAATGTAGAGCTGTATTAAATAATTAATCCAGAACTGACCAAATGTATCACAAACTTTTGGTCACTAAACAGTGAACCCACAGCACACTGGCGAAAGTGATCAGTAGTCGACCACCTGCAAGGCAAGACAAATCAAGCGCTCCTCTGTACCTCGGGGTCCATCTCCTGCAGCTCATACTCCAGCCGATCCAGCTCCTCGGCGCTGAGGCCCTTGAGGATGGCATCCTCGTCGATGTCCCTGGGGTCCGACATGGCTGCTCACATACACACACACTCACTCACACACACCGCTACACACACCCCTGGGCGAGAGGGCACTGTGAGGGAGAGAGAGAGAGAGAGAGGGAGAGAGAGGAGGGGTTTGTTGGAATGGTTTGACCCAGGCAGTATGAGTTGCAGTGAGGTTTGTTACGGCATCTTGTGAGGGACAGACAGGCAGCTGTTCGTGTCCACAGTGTGAAATGAGCCAGTGACATTTTTAGTTTACTTTAGTTTTGTTTATTTGCACATATTAAAAAGCAAACAAGCAAAAAAAAAAAAAAAAAAATACATTAAGAGAATTACCAAAGAAAGAAAGGGAAAGAAATGTACATGTGCAGGTGAGGTAAAAAGCCCAAGATGAGCTAATATCAAAACCTCACCGAGCTTCTACTAATTAAGTTACAAACACTGAAAGTTCATTTTAAGTAAATGCAAAACACATTCACTATTGTAGGATTTAACTGAATCTACTGATTCCTCCTTGATATCATCACAATTTCCTTCATAGCGTAATATTTATGACGTTTGTCCTCTCTTGTTTTTGTCTCTGTTTATGTCCTTTGTTGCTCTATAAAACACTTGAGCATGAACCTGATCGCTTATATCGATTTGCAAATACTGTAAATACGTTTGACTCGACTTTGCCTGACATAGTCTTTGACCTACTTCAATGATTGACCTACTGCATGATTTTAACTTGTAGTACAAGGCTTCCCATACTTTTTTATGTCAATAACTCCTAAATAGATGCAGGTAAAGCCACAGACCCCTGTTTGGTAAGACTGTGTCCCAGGAGCCCCATCTGAGGAGATTTTTGTTGTTAGGTGTGATTTAGAATTTAGAATTTAGAATTTAGAATTTAGATTGCAGTTGGGGAGATTGAAAGCTCTGATCAGAATAGTCATTTGTTAATAATTTTTACATTGAGTTCTTTGGACTAGCTTTGACTAAATGAAATAATATACATCTAACCAGTCCTTAATTTACCTGGGGACCCCCTGCAGCCATCTGAAGGCCCCCTGGGGGTCCCCGCCCCCCACTGTCCTTGCAAACCAGTTTGATGATCTTCATTGAGCTTATCGGCTCGCCTATCCAACGCGCTGCAATAATGTGACGATAATAATAGATGCATTTC
Organism: Centroberyx gerrardi; assembly: GCF_048128805.1. Lineage (NCBI taxonomy): Eukaryota > Metazoa > Chordata > Actinopteri > Beryciformes > Berycidae > Centroberyx > Centroberyx gerrardi. The sequence continues at coordinate 4,497,806 of NC_136008.1, read as the reverse complement.
CAATAATAAATCCACAATACTCAGGACAGCGGGGTCCGTATAAATACGCCGCACCAATCTCCAGGTCACATGTTCTGCTGTTATATAAGCTCTGTTTTCACCTTAAAGCGGAAGAGAGGTGAACCACCGCCCACTGATGCCCTGCAGTGTTCAAAGGCGACCGGGGAGGAGAGGGGGAGCGAGGGAGAGGAGTGAAGAAAGTGAAAGAGAGAGAGAGAGAGAGAAAGAGTGTGCAAGCTCTTTGTAACTCTAAACCCTTAGCTCACCACACAGCGACTAAGAATAGCAGAGTAGAGAGAGAAGAGGAGAAGAGAGGAGAGGGGTGGAAAGTGCAATCCCTTATTTATCACTGACGGACATTCAAACAGTGCGTGGACCCACCCTAAACTTGACTGCACCCACTGATGAGAAGGCACACACACACACACACACACAGAAAAAAACACAAAACAGCCTCTGATACACCAAAGACCGCTGAGTTTGAACCACGCAGCAGAAGCCCGGGGCGCTCTGCTATACAAAAACCTGAGCACACCAACTAGGAAATACCACAACGATAGCATATGTATACCTCAGGGCGAAACTGTTGACTCACTGTTTGAGTAATGCAGCGATCAGGTTCGAGGTCAAATATTTTCATATTCAGTCCAGATTCCATCCCAACTTGGCCGGTGTAGAAAATCCATTACAATTCAAGTCACGCAACATACTTTCATTTAACCAACCAGCTTGTATGATGTCAACAACCATTTACATGATTCTGCAACGGGGACAAGAGTTCAAGCATTTTATAGGAGGTAACTTTCTGCATTGGTGGTATAACACAATTTTGCATTTGAATTAATTAAATGAGCATTAAGTAAGCTATGACCTTATTAGTGGTGACCAGTAGGAATTACAACTTTTCTCCTCCTACATAAAGTCCCCTTTATTTACGGTGGCCTGTAATTGACAAACAATAATGTCTAAGTCTCAACTCAAATCCCAAGTCTGTAATGTAAATTGCCAATTCAAGTCCAAGTCAAGTCCATGTTATTAATGTGAAGTCTCAAGTTTAAATGTAGAACAGCAAGTCAAGTCAGAACGAATCAAGAGTCCAGTATCAATTTAATATCTTAAAGAAAACTAAATATCTAGGACTTTTCAATGCAATATGGTTTTAATAGGATAAAAACTTGGTAAGAGCGTCATGAGTTTGATTTCTATAATCAGTTTCAACTTCAATAAATTCAATCATTCCATACAAATTCAGAAAACAGAATTTAAATTCAGTCATCTGCTGGAACAAATCTCATCACTTTCAATCTAAGTCATTTACACAAACACAAGATCTTTTGTCAAAACTTTTTCAAGTCATCAAAGTATCAAGTCAAGTCAAGTCTCAAGTCTTCTCTTCATGCCTCAAGTCAAGTCTCCAGCAATTAAAACCGTGACTTGAGCCTGACTCGAGTCCAAGTCATGTGACTCGAGTCTCCACCTCTGTTGATTAGAGCAGAGATCCAGCAGAAACGTCTAGTGAACAAGTGATATATCACCATGCTAAATACTGGAATAATAATACTGCTTTGTCATTTGGTTTTTTGGCTTGAGAACGAGGCTTTTTAGCCTTCGTAGCTGAAACAACTTGCAATGCCAGACTGGGAGTGTCTAGAAATTACAATGGATGAGGAGTTTTTGTTCCAAAACAGAGTACGGGCTGGAAAGTGAGTTTTGAAAGCCAGAAATCTCAGCATCTGATGAAGTAACTGAGTCACTGGTATTGATCAACAACCCTAAACCCCCCCCCATACAGATGTATTATGGTTATTTTCTATGGGGCAGTAAAAATCTTACTTACTGCCCCTTTAATGTCCTGTAATGTAGAACTGAATCAACACAACATCCATTTGTTTGTGTAGCGTTGTGTGTGTGTTTGTGGTGTCAATGGATCAAGTTCCTGTTCCTGTATAAAGTCAAGGTCTTATAGATCAGAAAACCACAAACAAATGATCCAGTTTCCTTGACAACGGTGCAGAAGATCGGTTACGATGGAAATGGCACCGGGACCGCAGTCCTTTCTGGCCTTGCTGGTCCTTTTAAGTACCTGTTAATTAATTGATGGTGTCAGGCTTGAAGTCATTCTATTCTATTCTATTCTATTCTATTCTATTCTACTCTATTCTCCGTGCCATGTGTTGGTTTGCTCCAGTGACACACAAACAATGTGTAACCTTGTTCCTGTCAAGGTAACACCTGTGTGCTTCGTATCACCGATCAGGTTACACTGTAAAACTTTATTAGAGGGGACACACACACACACACACATACACACACACACATACACACACACACACACACACACACACACACACACACCATATTGCTGATACAACGTGTGACCTCGTGATCACAGATACATTTTGATGGAAGTAGTATTGTCTTTCAGGGAACGGAGAATGCACATTGAGTGTGTTTGTTTGTGTGTGTGTGTGTGTGTGTGTGCATGTGTCCAATTTTGTGTTTTTATCAATAATGTAAAATGACTACCGAGACTGCCAAATATTGATCCTGAAATGTTTTGTTTTGCCTTTTTAGTGCATGAATCATCACTGTCTAATCAATCAAACAGCGTGTCTGAGAAAAATGCTGGATAGAGGAGAAATGGTGTAAAAAACAAACAACCTAACAGGGATTGTACTGAGTTTCTATCCCAAGTTTATGTGTCTGTGGCAACTTTTCAACATGAGTGTTTGTATGTGTGAATAATAATCTGCAGTATGTTTGCACTGAGGGAGGCTCAAAGTTAGAGGAGTGGCTTTGTGACTGAGAATTTAAATCCCAAGACCGGCTGGGAAAATCCAGGTGGGGAAAGTGACTGAGAAACACTTTCCTCACAAACTACTGTCAAGTTTCCCTTGAGCAAGGCACTTGCTGCATGTTTCATGATTTCAAATCTACTGTGGCCCAGGATAAGAATAATGCTCTTCGTGAATGTTTTGCAAATGAATGTAGTTTAGTTTAAAGGATATTTATTGAATGAAGACTTAGTCGTCACAATACTGGACCCTGATTGGCCGACAGCGGCAGCTCCTCTAATTCAGATGAGGTAAACCTGCTGAGTGGAGGCTTTTCCAGTTCAAATGCTGCAAACTGGCCTGATTGGACGGATTTCAGTAATTGTTTAGTGAGGGAGCCAATCAGGAGCAAGTCCAGCTGTGATGTGTTTCCTGTAGTTATATTGAAACTGCCTGGAAAAAAGGATGGATTCTTGAAAATGCAATAACTTTAAATTTAACCACCCAGAAAAAAAAAAACCCTCTAACAATGTCTTCATTAATCTTTGATCACATATGTAAATAAGTAGAGGATCATTTGAACTCCTATAATAGGCCCCTTTAACCCCCAGTTGCTCCATTGCACTTCAAACAGCAGACTGAATGTTTTAAACCAAGTTCCCTGGATAAATGCAGGTTAAAATCATGCTCCTGGGTGTGTGTGTGTGTGTGTGTGTGTGTGTGTGTGTGTGTGTGTGTGTGTGTGTGTGTGTGTGCCTGAGCTCCGCTGGCGACGCCGTGCCGCTCTAATGCGTAAAGCCAGTGACACAAACACTGGATCACACAGCTGAGTGTCGAGGAAGATGGAGCAGATAAAAAGGAGAGGGGAAGGAGACTGCAGCCGAGATAAAAACACCTCAACTCACTTTACCAGCATTTATCCAGGAAAGAGTTTAAATCTTGACATATGGATATCTCAACTTTTCACATTACCATAAAACCACTATATATGGTAGTTTAAACAGTACACAGTCCCCTCCCGTGGTGGAGGGGAGCGAAAAGAGAATTTCTCCGAAAGTTATATTTTTATAGTAATCAATGAATGTATTAATAGTAGTCATTTATTCTTTATTTCCTTGTAAAGCTTCTATTTTCTATTGTTCTGTTCCTATTGGCAGTTGTTTTCCATGCAGTGATCTCCAACTTGGGTTCATAGTTTACCAAACTTTTAATTTACCGCTTATCACACACACTACCACTTATAACCTTTATGGGTACATGAGCCCATAAAGTCCATAAATCAAAGATTAAGAGAAGCTTAACTAGTACAGAATAAAGTCTAAGGTCCTATTTTTCTTCATTTGAAGGCAGTAATGGATCCCAGAATTCCCCTACCATCGAAGTGGGGGGTTGCCCTGCTTTAAAGAGCTGCAAACCCTGTACCTGATGCCACAGAGCGGCTTGTGAAAAGACTTGAGTAAGATGTGGACGCGCCACGGGGCTTCATCCAAACACGGCTCTTGTGATTTGCCTGCAGCCAAGCCTTTGAGCCGTGGTTATTGTTCGTATAAATACACGGCTGCTTTACGACACTTTGGTTAAGAGTGTAAGCTTAGACGACTGAGTACCAACGGCCGCCTGTCAATTAAAGGCAAATGAACGGCCACGGTGAACATAATACTTTTACAAATACAGTTTTAGAAAGGGATTACGCTGAGGTTGATACGGCAGCGCTGTGGCAAGACCTGGTGACAGCACATTGCCTATTCTGCTATTGTATAGAGAGACAGAGCATTGAGGCCTAACCACAAATCCAGACTGTGCAAAGATATTTCAAAAATCCCAGAGGGAATATTGAGTTGTTGTCAGCAGCATAATAAGATACAACATAGTAAAGATAAAAGAAATAGATAAATGCAAACAATATAGAGAATCAGTAGAAACATGGCACTGTGACAAGGCAGCAAATCCACATACTGGAATATTTCACAGTGATATTTCCAAATAAATATAGGCTAAACTTCCTAAAGGAACTTCTATCAAACTACATGCAGAAAGGTAAAAAAGCAGACGAAGAAGACCAAATGTGTTTTCATTTGTTGTGACATTTCATTTAGCGTGTCCCATGTTCCAGGAAACTTCGGCCTGCACTGGAAACAGACTGGGCGTATGTGAATGTGCATCTGTCCCCCAGAAGTCCCAGTGGGGTTTCTACACGGACCAAAACAACGCCGTCACCTGCCACCGCCAGCTGGCGCCGCACGCTTCTTTTTCCAGACGAAATTTCAACAACCTCCTGCACCTGGGGCTGCTCTCTCTGTGTGGGATTCCCCGGGGAAAGATAGTCTTTTCAACACTACACCATACAAGCCTGACACAATACTAACCTGACACTAATCAGACATTAGTTAAGCCTGGTTTAATCAATGTCTGACTTTTATTGGATATTTTATATGCTATATACTGCAGCTGAAACTGTCCCAATTCAAATTTATTCCCTCACATGTGACTCGGATCTTTTTCTAATCAGTGTGAACAACAAAAAGCTGCATGGAGTCGCATTCTTTTGATTCTGATCTGGATCAAATGGATATGTGATACAAAATCAGACCCTGAGACATTGCGACCTACATGTAACTTGTATTTGAATAGTCAAATTGGAATTGGTCAGTGTTGCCATGACAGTACGCCATTCAACTGAGACAAATGTCATCACTTTGGAGTATGGAGGAAATGAGACACAACAATGGAAAGAAAGACAAACAGCAACTTGACTGGTATTTAGGGAGACGCCTCAGTTCAGTCAAAACTCACAGGCTCATAGTATAACCCGAAATGTGTTCAAAACTATTTCAAGTGAACTAAATATTGAATGTTGGAGTCCCTTTCACGCTAGCTAGTAGGGAGTGGGAGAGGCGTAGTTACATAAAGAAATGTGATGTCTTCTGTTGTTTATTACTCTGCTCATGTGTGTCTTTTTGACATCGCAGTCAGTTCATATTTCTGTAGGATATGGGTTGCATCCTAGAAAAAATATGAACAGTCATTCAAGAAATTTGATATGACAAGCAATTTGAAATTGAGCACGAAGTCCTGTAGTGTGAACATAGCCTTAATTGTTTTGAAAAGGGCTGTACAAACAAAGTTAAACAAGTTTATGCTGGACAACTATCCACTTCTAGCAATGAAACTCAAGTGTGCATCAAACAAGTTGAGTAAGGCTTCAGTTCATTAACACAGATGTGATGGTGCAATGTACCGGGCAGCGTCATCCTCAATTAGAATTAGAACGACGAAAATCACATGTGACGTTGCAATCAGTGAAGTCAGTCAATCAAACTGAACCTGTCAGCAGGATCTCCAATAGGAACTGAGGCTGCTGCTCTAACTGCTCTCTATGGTGAGTGATCCTTACATCTCACACCACCTGTTGAGTTCCTATGAGCAGGTGCATGCAGACTGCATAACGAGGAAGCATGTATGGGTTGAGCAGTGCTTTCGGTCAAAACCCTTAAAGTATTCAAAGATTTCTGCTCTCTCTGCACGGCTCAAACTTTGGTTTGTTTCACTAAAGTGAAATGGCACCGGTCAGGCATTTGAAGAATAAACCGACTGTAATCTCTTGGTCTGTGAAAGAAGGAAAAAGTAGAAGATATGTGCACTTGTGGCAGCATTTCTTATTCTTATGGCAGCTTTGTTCTCATCCATTAAATGTCAATAGGAAAATGAATAGATGGAGAAATCCCATGTGCCTCTGTCCCGCTCCAGTAGCTACACTCCAGTCCAAAACTAGAAGCTCTGACCTACAGAGGCAAACAGCAACAACTTACTGTGTGTTTTATTGGCCAAACACCATGACAGAGGTTTAGATTTCATATTAACACAAGTTATACATCCATAAATGCTCTTAAATGATAGAACCGAACCCTAACCCTAACCCTAACCCTTCTGTGCCAACAATTTATTTTTTTGATCAGAGCAGAAGACTTTCATTTCTGTCATTTCTGCTCACACAGGTACTGCTCTTTGGTTTTGTAGGGTATTGTTTGGCGTTTTAATATCAGGTGTAGAGGCTTTTAAAGAAGGAGCCCGAAGCGACCAGGCAGCCACTGACGGGTCAGAAGATTTCTCGCCCTCCGCGGGTCGCCGTCTCCACCTCTTACCGCCCAAGTGTAAAATTCCAAACCAGCCCCCAGCTTAATTTTAGCTTCACAAGTCAGCTACTTCCAGCCGTGTAAATCTTCCCCAGCTTGGGTTGCGCCTTCACCCTGCAGCCACCATTTCAAGGCCTAAGAACAACTAGTGTGGCAGTATTGGATAGGTCGCCCGCCAGAAGGGACGTTTACCAAAAAATGTGCATGAGTGACGATATTAATTCAAATTTCTTGAGACTCTTTTGGCACTTTAGACACTGTTAAAAACTAGCAACAAGTGGGAATGTTTTCCAACGCACACAAACTGTTTACAGGTGGCATATCCCAATGAAAGAGACATCTTATTCTCACAAATGTCCTGTGATTCAGCTGAACGTGCCCTACATCTGAAGTATATCCACATCTAGAGCAAGAGGAGGCACTTTATCCTTCTCTTTACCACAAATCAGCCATCAGGCCCCCAAAAAAGACGACTTGATCCATCGACACAGCTATTCAAATGTCAGGCGATCCAGTATCTTAACCTGGAGGGGATGTGCAGTAAGGGAAGGAGGTGAAGAGACTCTCCCTCCTCCCTGCTTTCCTAACTCTACAGCCCTCTGAGACAACATCTCACAATCCCCTGCGAGGAATTAACTGCACAGCGATGGACGGCGATTAGATGACTTAACTCCCTCCACATACCAGCCGAATAGCTTCATTTGAGTGACAACATTTCAGTTTAGGCTGTCACTCAGCAGGCTCTGCTGCTGGGGGGAAAAGCCTCCCGCACAAAAAAAACAAAAACAGTTTGAGAGTTCAGTACCGGGTCTGCCAGAGACAGCACACAAACCAGATGCGAGTCCAGCATCAGCCTGACACTGATTGGGATTAATTTGCACCAAAAAGCAGCCAAGTTATTCTGCTGAACAATGATTCACCCGCGTCCTCGTTCACCCACCCGGCCGCTCCGTCCCGCCTCACACACACAAACACTCACAACAGGCACAGTTGAGGGAATGTGGCCCCCCAAACAGGCAACCCAGAGGGGGAGATTAGAGAGCAGGTCACCCCCCAAAGTCGGCAGGATCCCCCCAAACTGAGAGAGAGAGAGGGAGAGAGAGAGAGAGAGGGAGAGAGGGAGAGAGGGAAGCGGCCTCCCACCTACCTTCACAGAGGCGCAGTGCTGGAGCCCCTCGGCAAGGCAGAGCCTGCAGTTGGAACCAGAGAAAGTTGTTTCTCTTTTTTCTTTCCCCCCTCCTCTCACCGGTTTGGCTCTCTCTCTCTCTCTCTCTCTCTCTCTCTCTCTCTCTCTCTCTCTCTCTCTCTCTCGTCCCCCTCCTCTCCCCTCCCCTCCTCTCTCTCTCTCTACCTCTCTCTACCTCTCTCTCTCCCTGGTGTGCCAGGCTTTAGGGCCGGCTCTGCTGAGACAGGGATATTGGCGGCACTTTGAGAAGTCAGCGTTTTATTATTTTGGCTTTGGTGGAGTGAGTCGCAGAGAGAGAGAGAGAGAGAGAGAGAGAGAGAGAGAGAGAGAGAGAGAGAGAGAGAGGGGTAGAGAGACATAGGGAGAGAGAGGGGTAGAGACAGAGAGAGAAGTGGGGCATGAACTCATGTTCATCAGTCACTCAATTAAAACTGGGTGAAGTCACATGTGGGCAGGAGTGACATCTAGTGGTTTTAGTTTGCACCTTCATTAATGTTCACTTCAGTTGCTTCAAAACTCTTTTCACCATTTTGCTTCCTTACCTTTCAAAAGTTACAGTTTTTTTCCCCTCTTCTCTCACGCTAATTCAAAACCTCATCGCATATTTATTTTTGAGACAAAAAAAAAGTTGGCTGAAACCTATCAATCAATATTTCAATAAATGATAGAAGATTCCACCCACAAAAATACTTCAAGGTCTTTTAATAGCCAATGAACTTAAATGTACGACCTGTATGAGCTGTATACAAGAAAGAAAACTGCAACTGTTTTTACTGTTTTTATTGTTTATGTTGTTTACAAGGTCTGTATTGACTGTCTTGTCTTGTTCAAGATCCTGCTGCTTGTCTATAAGGCAGTAAATTACCTTCTTTTAACCTATGAACCGCTCAGGCCTCTAAGGTCATCTGGCTCTGGCCTTTTAGCTCTTCCTACAGTAGAGAAGAGAGAATTCCCGCACACTGTCCTTTTACTTGCAATAAACTTTATTACTGATACGACGCTTCGGTCCTTAGACCTTCATCAGGTAAAACTGAGGAACAAAGAACATTCCAGACAGATATAGCCAACACCTCCTGTCAGGCAATCAGTCCCACAGTCTGTGTGCATTTAGCCAATTAGAAGGCACAACCAACCCACCATCAAAAAGGACGTTCCACAATCTATGATGGACGGCAACTACATCAATTTATATACAAACATTAAATCATATAGTTAAAGTTGAAAACAAGTAATCCAAAATCATCTCTTCCATAATGACAATAATAATATTAGGCTAATGGTAAATCTCAGGGTAACATTATCATAATTTCACTGTTTAGGCTACCCCATAAATATACCTCTAAATAGGCAGTAGGTTACCACAATACAAAATTTTACATAGCCACATTCAATCATATAATAGTAGAAATAGAAAATAGGGGGGAAAAAATAAATTTAATTTTTTTTTCCTATTTTCTATTTCTACTATAGAGGTATATTTATGGGGTAGCCTAAACAGTGAAATTATGATAATGTTACCCTGAGATTTACAAATAGCCGAATATTATTATTGTTGTTATGGAAGAGATGATTTTGGATTCATTGTTTTCAACTTTAACTATATGATTTCATGTTTGCATATAAATTGATGTAGTTGCCGTCCATCATAGATTGTGGAACGTCCATTTTTGATGGTGGGTTGTGCCTTCTAATTGGCTAAATGCACACAGACTGTGGGACTGATTACCTGACAGCTCATGGTCCCTGATTGGCTCTAACCCTTTATTGCAAGTTACAGGACAGTGTGCGGGAATCCTCTCTTCTCTTGCCTACGGACATTTCCTCCTACGCACCTGTCTACGAGAAACTGAAGGTGTGCATGAGCCTCTACAGTGAAGATTTGAGCTGTTCCTAGAGTCAAATCAAAATCCGGTGAAGCTGCTTTCAGTCCCTACACCCCCAGACGCTGAACAGCTGCCAGATTTCCTCACATGTGCCAAAACCCTAAGCTCTTTTAAAATTGGGCTCAAAACTTTCCTTTTTTCCAAGCTTTCGACTAACCTTGTGTACATGTGTATATATGGCTGTATGTGTGTATATGTATACAGTATGCATGTATATATATGTATATGTGTATTTTTTTTATCACATTTTATATATATTTCTTTTTGTTATTTCTACTATTTTAAATTTCTTTGCAATTTTTCATCGTTTTTGCCTGTAAAGCACATTGAGTTTTACTGTGAATGAAATGTGCTTTACAAATAAAGTATGACTTGACTTGACTTGACGCCAAATTTCCATTGTGGACAATAATGTTTTCGTATTCTTATTTGTTTTCAGATGTGTTTCCATAATTTGTTTTCGTTTTCATGCCAGCAGTCGCTTGATCAGAGTTGTAGGTGTCATTTTTTCCAAGTGGTTTCTATTATATTGTATCTCTTTTTGAAATGACATTCTTAAGAGTTTTTGTTGTGATTAAATTCAGCGCAAAAAGTCTGTCACAGTACACTTTGTTTGCTGCATGAAATGTAGTTTGTGAGAACAACTCTTCACTTTAACCTCCTTTCTTTCTCTCTGTCTCTCTCTCTCTCTCTCTCTCTCTCTCTCTCTCTCTCTCTCTCTCTCTCTCTCTCTCTCTCTCTCTCCTCCTCTAACCTCTACCTCTCTACACCTGCGCCGCTCTGCTTCACCCTGTTTATCTTTTCACCACTTCCTTCCCTTTCAAGAGTTTCACCTTTCTTTTCCTCCTGTCTTTTCTCACTCAAAACATCATCATTCATTCCCAGCTGTATTCTCCTTTCTAATCCTCCCTTCCTCTTTGCTTTCCCAGTTTCTCCTCCTCCATCAGTTCTTTCTTTTTTTCCTTTTTTTCCACCTCCAGCTGCTTTCTGTTTTCTTGACATCAATCTGCTGCTTTTCTTTCCAAATCTGCTCTCTGCAGCCTTGGTTTCAAAATGTCCCTTCTTCTTCTCTCCCTTCTCTCCAGACAGATGATGAAGATATTCCCACAATTCCATCTTCTCATTCACCTATTACAGTTTATTCTTTTTACTGTAATATTTCCATGTCCAATTCCCTCTATCTTACAGTTGTGTGTGGCAATATGACAAGAATAACTCATAGTCAAACTGTTGTCAGATTTACAATAATATCTAATTCCCAGGCTTATTTTCTTTCTTTATTTATTTATTTTTTGGTCCCCTTTTCCCTTTACCCTTCGAGAGGTCCTTTTGTCCTCTTGCTAGGCCGTCATTGTAAATAAGAATTTGTTCTTAATTGACCTGCCTGGTTAAATAAAGGTTAAATAAAAAAATTTAAAAAAAATATTTTAGAAATATCCCCTAATTCATTCTGTCAACCTTTATTGAGTTCTCGGAAAACACATGGAGGGGCAGTCCTTTTTGTTTTTTGTTTTTTTTGTTTTATAGTTTTATGATTCATATAAATCCCTGTTTGATATCTCCCTGACCTCAGAGGACAAACACTTCACTGGGATTCCCCGGTAATTTCCCCTGTTTCCCCCCCAAAAAAAAACCCGTCGACTAGACTGTAGATTGTTTTCTAATATCAGTTTATAGGATTATGGGGATATTCCACCTGTCTTGTTATTCTCCCACACCTTCAGTGTTTGAATGCTGTTAGTAAAGAAGTAAAAGTTTATTTATACAGAAGATTTCCCTCACAGGGAAACTCAATGTGCTTCACATAAAAGAAAAACTTAAACATAGTAAAACAACATACAAAAACACACACATATACTGTATATAGATATATACATTCACACATTGAAAACAAAAAAGCGTACTTTATAGGCCTATATTTTTATTCGTGCATCCTACTGAAGTACAGGTACCAGCTGATAGAGCTATGAGGTCTATACTAACTACTACTTTCCTGGAAAGAACCATTAAATTATGTTTTAATTATACTGAAAACAGAGGATCAATGGTAGTTGGTAGTTGGTAAGTTCCTCCAATTTCTTCTGTTGTTTCAAAGACAGGAACCATGAAATGATGTAGTAGTTATATAGAAAATTAGAAATTACCTAAAATTAAGAATTCAGCAAATAACTATATTATATAATTATATGAATAATGACCTCTGATAATTTACCTCTGCCTATTATGTTTCTAATAAATAGTTTATAGTTTTGCGGTTCTGTCCAGGAAATGATTTTAGAAATGTTCAGTATCTTATCAACTCACCATCAAACAGACTGCTGACATTTTCTACAGAACTGCTGCATCATTTCATTCTCATTTCTTTCCAGAAAACCTCCTGAGAAATTAACAGTTCTTTTCTAGGAAATTTTGGACCCAGAGAATAAAGCGTTGCCCTCTGTTTTATAATCTGCATTGTTTTATGTACTTTTTAATATTCTGCTATGTACCTTTTTCTTTTACTCTTTGTTCTATATAACCTACTTTTTTGTACTTTATTTTATCTGTCTATTGTGTTTTTTACTGGTTGTGAAGCACTTTGTAAAGGCAAGAAAGGTGCTATATGAATAAAATGATTATTATTATTATTATTGAAGTACAGCTACCAGCTGTTGGAGGTATGATGTCTATAAACGAGCCCAGCAGCTGCCACAGGATGGCAGCAGAGAGACATCACATCACATCAGATTGAGACCGAAGCTGCTGCAGCTCTCTGATCTTCTTATGAAATCGTTGCTCTGAAACAGGCAACTCTGTGTTCTGCTGTCGATGCCCTGCAGAGTTTGGCACCCACGGTAAGAGTGAGCCAAAGGGCTGCATGAGGAAAACAACACGTGTTATGAGCAATAATGTGCTCCAAACTGGGGAGGGGGGGAATGTTCAAAATTAAATTGTTCGGAAAATGATTTTATTTCCAAAATGTTATTGGTAAAATTCCACTTATATATTCAACATAAACACGTCAGGTATGGCCTGTCATGACACATCATGACTCACATCTTTAACAACTTGGAAAAGGAACCATGGTCTCTTCAAGGACTCTTCTTTTGTTATTAATTAACAAAGCCTCTATTTTTTAATGGTTACTTCACTTTTTTTTTTTTTGCTTTTGCTTTTGCACATAACAGAAGAATGCATTTGCTGTGTTTTTTTTTTTTTGCAAACAAATATTATTCCAAACAAACTTGAAGGATGCACTTAGTTTTACCAAATGATATTTTGATTTGTTGATTTATTTCAATCATGCACAGTTACACAAACAAATAAACAAAATTTGCATGTAAAATGAAATGCACAAGTTTGTTAAATATACTTGCACAATAACGATTAACAATAACAAGAGATACCAACAACCTGACATTAACAAAGATGCCAACATTGTTGTGCATCTTAACTAGGCTACTGTACTTTTCAGCCAAGAGATTTATCATCTTTTATTTCGTTTTCTTTTTATTAACATTTATACAACATTTAGACATCGTAGATTTACAATTGAAATATGTACTGTATGTGTTCTTCATTGCAGACTGTTTCCCTTCATGACTAACAACCTAACACACCTTACAACAAAGGGACAGTATATCTGTATGAGACGCAGCAGCCAGGTCACATACCTGACATATAATGCAGCTGAGGATTTTAGGTAATGCTGCCTGGCTGCATTCAGTTCATGTTATCATGAGTAAAGGCACTATAGATACCACTAACAACAACAAACACAAGAGACGAGTCTGTTGTCACCTCACATTCATTTATTTTCATTTTCATTTGAACCACAGAGAGTCTAATCTGATGAGGGTGTGAAGCAACATCACCTTGCTTCTCACTCTCTTTCTGTTGTGCCATTTCTTTTTTATCATCAAAGCAGCTTATTATTAAATGTCTGTTTTTGTAAGAGTGCAGGTTCCTTTCCTGTTCTGATATAATCTATGTTGCATGAAGCCTCTGCACCTGTGGGTGGCAGTTAGACAGCCTCGGTTTCATATAGTTCGTATAGCTTTTTAATTCAAATGGTCGATGAATGTTTTCTGAGGCGACCTCATGTTAAAAACTGTCCTCTTCTGAAGTTAATTATCACTAAAGTCAGTAAAGTTTACACTGGTTTACAGCAGCGGTTTAATCAAACTGATACTGGCTTGAAATATGTCAGTTCCCCCTCCAGGTTCCTCTGCTCTCATTTTCTGTTTGACTCACAAGTCGAAATCTTAAATTGAATTTCTTTCTCGTTTTCACTTCAAATGAAACTGATCTAAAGATTTACAGTAGCTCTTTTTTTCAGCTTTTAGGAATTGTACAACAGAAAATGTGAGTGTGTGTGTGTGTGTGTGCGTGTGTGTGCACGTGTGTGTGCGTGTGTGTGTGTGTGTGTGTTTCCAGTCAGTATTATGACTCAGTGACCAAATATGGAGTGGGAGGAAGTGGTGGACAGCTGAGAGAGAGAGACAGAGAGAGAGACATAGAGAGAGAGGAGAGAGAGAGAGAGAGAGAGAGAGAGAGAAAGATAAATAGTGGGAGAAAGAGAGGGAGAGAAAGAGGGAGAAAGAGCGAGAGAAAGAGGGAGAGGGAGGGAGGGGGAGAGAGAGAAAGAGAGAGAGAGAGAAATAGAGTGTGAGAGAGAATTCTAGAGAGAAATAGAGAGAGAGCGAGAGAGAAATAGCGAGAGAAAGAGAGGGAGAGAAAGAGGGAGAGAGAAGTGAGAGAAAGAGAGGGAGAGAGAGTGAGACAGTGAGAGAAAGAGAGGGAGAGAGAGTGAGAGAGTGAGAGAAAGAGGGAGAGAGAGCGAGAGAAAGAGGGAGAGGGAGGGAGGGGGAGAGAGAGAAAGAGAGAGAGAGAAATAGAGTGAGAGAGAATTCTAGAGAGAAATAGAGAGAGAGCGAGAGAGAAATAGCGAGAGAAAGAGAGGGAGAGAAGTGAGAGAAAGAGAGGGAGAGAGAGTGAGAGAAAGAGAGGGAGAGAGAGTGAGAGTGAGAGAGTGAGAGTGAGAGAAAGAGAGAGAGAGACAGCGAGAGAGAGAGAAATAGCAAGAGAAAGAGAGGGAGAGAAAGAGGGAGAGAAGTGAGAGAAAGAGAGGGAGAGAGAGTGAGACAGTGAGAGAAAGAGAGTGAGTGAAGTGAGAGAAAGAGAGGGAGAGAGAGTGAGACAGTGAGAGAAAGAGAGGGAGAGAGAGTGAGAGAAAGAGAGAGAGAGACAGCGAGAGAGAGAGAAATAGCGAGAGAAAGAGAGGGAGAGAAAGAGGGAGAGAAGTGAGAGAAAGAGAGGGAGAGAGAGTGAGACAGTGAGAGAAGAGAGAGAGAGAGAGAGAGAGAGAGAGAGAGAGAGAGAGAGAGAGAGTGAGAGAGAGAGAGAGAGAGAGAGAGAGAGAGGTTACCCCAGGTTAACAGGAAGCCTATGGGGCTCTCCCCTCGTTTTCAGAGTGAGAAAAACAAAGCAGCGGCACAAACACTCTCCAGTACAAAGACCTGACTCCAGCTTACTTCTCCTTTCTGAAAAGCACCTTGTAGTTATAAATTGATTTTTTTTCTCCCTTCTGTCTCACTCACATTTACATTTACCGTCACTGCTTCTTCTCACAGGCTACCTGCTGACAAGAAACTGGAAGTCGTCCACACTGGGATGTATACCTGCTTCCTCATTCACGAAAAAAGGGGAAATAAATCGATGGGATTCTTCTGAAAAGGAAACAGAAATGGAGCCCAGAGGTTCTGGTTATTAAAAAAAAAAAAAAAAACCTCCTTTACGCCACTAGAGGGGATCTTTTGAAATGACATTTGAATCCAGGAGACAAAAGGTCTTTGTTTCGTAAAGAATGAAGCCCATTCTCCTGCTTCTTCTTTGTGTGTGTGTGTGTGTGTGTGTGTGTGTGTGTGTGTGTGTGTGTGTACAGTGTGATCACAGTGGGAGTACATGAGCCGGTGTTGACAGCAAACACCGGCCCGGTCCCTCCGCTGACTTCACCGCCCGGGCCATGTTTGTGATGTTCCCAGCAGAAGCAGCTTTCATCGCCGCCTGGCACCAAACACGCAGCGGGTATCAAACAAACCACATGAGAAACATTCCACTGTGTCAGACTTTACTATGGATTCTCCCGGGCTAAACCGCAGAGTCTCTGAGCCCAAACCCGTCTGCCTGTCCCGCCCCTCTCAGAGTGTGTGTTCTGTGGCATCACAACAATGCCTCATTAGGTGTTGGCCGGCCTTGCCCTGCCTGCTAATGAACACAAAACAGAAAGTCATGGTGCAGTCACAGGCCGGATTGTCGCACAGTCACCGCTGCGAGGAAGTGCTTTGCTTACTCACCCACTCGTAACTGCTGGAGAGATTTAAATTCAATAAAGGTTAAGGACAGCATGACAATTTGATTGATCAAAGAAGATTGACTCATTTTTAGTCAATCGTCAGTTTATCAGTTGAACTGTGAATGCGGCAAAGGTTAAACTTGGCTAGTAAAGGTTTACCTGCGATAAGATAGTGTATCAGGACTAGGTGCGGCCACAACAGATAAGTGCTGGAGTCTGACAAGTCACAGACTTGTTTATGACAGGATGTTTGTCTGACCAGCAGGTGCCTTTAAGACACGAGTTTTAGTTACAGTCGAGTCAACTTTGCTCGAGTAAATCCCAAGTCAGTGTCAAGTCTTGAGGCGCAAGTCTCCAGTCAAGTCTCAAGTCTAAATGTAGAACAGCAAGTCAAGTCAGAACGAATCAAGAGTCCAGTATCAATTTAATATCTTCAAGAAAACTAAATATCTAGGACTTTTCAATGCAATATGGTTTTAATAGGATAAAAACTTGGTAAGAGCATCATGAGTTTGATTTCTATAATCAGTTTCAACTTCAATAAATTCAATCATTCCATACAAATTCAGAAAAACAGAATTTAAATTCAGTCGTCTGCTGGAACAAATCTCATCACTTTCAATCTGAGTCATTTACACAAACACAAGATCTCAAGTCAAAACCTTTTCAAGTCATCAAAGTATCAAGTCAAGTCAAGTCTCAAGTCTTCTCTTCATGCATCAAGTCAAGTCTCAAGCAATTCAAATTGTGACTCGAGTCTGGCTCAAGTCACAATTCTGCTGTCTAAACTGATAACAAGCACATTTTATTTAAAAACTTTATGAAACATTGTGAGGAGATTATTTGAAACTTTCAGTTTTGTTTGGCATCACACCTAATATTGCCATTCGGTACAATGGGATGAACATTCATTTGATTATTTAATGTGATTTTGTATATGTTGAGCCATATCGTGATATATATTGATATCGGAAAAAATCCTTATGAGTATTGTGATATTGATTTCAACCGTATCACCCAGCCCTGCTTGAGAGGCAAACAAGAGACTCTGGTCAAACTGTAGAAAAATGTGATGTAATGTGCCTGATGGAACAAGACGCTCACCTGGATGAGTGGATCAGTCGGACATGTTGAGGCAGCCTGTTGCTCTCGGCGACGCCCCTCCCCCCCCTCCTCCCCCCCTAACCTGTCCTGCCTGTGTGATGTGGTAACGGCCAGGGTTACCATGGTGCAACATCAAGCAGGTGGGCTTGTTTTATGTATGAGTTATGTGTTTCAACAGACTTTCCTTCTGATGAAATGTTTATTTTTATGTTCAAACCAAGTTTAATTTGACTCAGCTGTTGACTATCAATGGTAGGCTATAAAAATAAAGTGCTATCCAGCCTTGTTATGTATATAATATCTAGGCTTTCATTCTAACATGAGATCTCCCTGCTGTTACAAAACAACTTACAGCACGAAATTAAAACAAAGGATGCTTCTTTTTAAAGGGTTTTTGATAACTTAAGTCCTTGGTTGGTTGGTTTTACAGACTGGATCCTCCATATTTTAGTAGAGATATTGATTGACGGACCTCAGGATATAGGGTTTTGGTCCCTTATAGCTCAATAGATAGAGCATGGCACTAACACACCAGGGTTAGGGGTTCAAAAAGATATTTACACTCATGACTCTTTTTATGAGTCAGGACACTGACTCATACAAAGAGTGAGTGACTAAAAGATGTGACTAAAAGATGCACTAGGCAAGTTCTCACATTGGCGGCAGCAAGTGGTAACTTTTAAGGATTTCGATACCCAGAAATCCTGTGAGGTGACGTCAGTAAACTGCTCACAGCTCGCTCATGTTCACCAACCGGCCGGTCTGTGATGTTTTATACCAAAGAAACCAAAGAGACGAGAGAGGAAAAGATCTAATGTTGGTGAGTCCAGCTTTCTCTGCTGCTGTTTAGGAGACAGTTTGGATTTCACCCTCAAGTTTCAATTCGTCACGTCCTGCAGGCAGAGAAGATTTCCCGCCAGTGTCCGTACCCGACACCAGGATTTAATTTGGGCCAATAGGGTAAATCTATGGCGTCTCAATTAGTGGAGATGGGACACTCTTCTCTGTTGCAGCCCTCCACTTTGTGATGTATTTTTACATAAAAAGTAGTACAGCTTTAATTTTCAAAGGTGTCACAATATACTTCACAAATAATAAAATAATGATGAACAAAAATGCTAAATAAAAGTCCATAAGATAAACAGAATCCACAGTAAAAAATGCCAGACATGAGCTAAAACAGGGCGACACAGGAGTAGAAAAGGACAAAAAAAAAGCGTCTGTGAAGTCAAGTCAGTGGGAGACCAAAAGCGAACATGTGACCAATCAACTATGAGGAAAATTTCAATTTGTCCTAAGTGCTTGTGTCGGCTGTGATGGCTGATAAAGCTGAATGAGTGAAAAGCTGAATGGAGCCAGACGGGGGAAGCATGCGTGGCGTTCAGGGTCACATGGCCGATCGCCTTTCCTTTGTCCCTGAACCCCACAGGCTGCTTTGTCTGAGCGAGGGGGATCCGATTTCCCCTCCGCCTTTGATGTCTCCTCCTCCCACGCCTCCTCCCTCCATCCCTCGTTCCCTTCCCCCCCCTCCCCACACACACACACACACACTTGGTCTTGCCCTCTGTTTGTGGGAAACCTGATATAAGGCTGGAGATCTAAGCCCTCGCCATGGGCCTGAATGTGGCATCGTATGAGCGCACATGGAGAAAATCCAGGACAAAATGTACTGCAGGCCAAGCCATAAGCTTTAATGTCTAAACATAATATACCTATATTTTCTGTCCAGCCATAATACTGTATGTATATAATATGGATATGAGGGGTTTCTTTCCAAGAAGAGATATCCATAATTTGAAAAACGTGACGCCTACTTTTTACGCTATTCTTTTTAAAGGGTAGTTGATAAGTTCTTGGTTACAGTTACTACAGACTGTATTTTAGTGGTATTGATTGATAATGACATTTTTCAAAAATGGATATATACAGGCAACTACAGAAGGTGAGGAGCGCTGCAAAGGCTCCTCAGTGTGGGATGGATATTATTTAAAACTATATTTTTTAGGATTCCCTTTTGATGACCTTTCTGTGCATATTCTGTGGATTTTTCCCCAAATTTAGTTCTTTCCTAATGGATATATACATATACATCTTTTAAATCTCTTCTTAAAACATACTTCTGTTTACCTTACCTTTTTGCTTTTTAGTGTTTTATTTTTATTATTACATATATATTTCTTTTATTACTTTTACCTCACTGATCTATTGTTCTGTCCTTTGTTCTTTTATCGCTCTTGATTGTGAAGCACTTTGTAACTTCGTTTTGAAAAGAGCTATAAAAATAAAGATTATTATATTATTATTTTTGAAATAAACACTTGATATGTATAGCTTGATGTGTAGAGCATTGTAGTAACACCTCAAATTTCAAATGGGGCCATCTAAACCCTCGCCACAGGCCTGGATATGGGGGAATGTATCCAGGACAAAATGTACTGCAGGCCAGAGACCAAAACTGAACAAGCCGTCAGTCCTCAGCCTGCATGGAGCAATTTTGCCAAGCATAATATTTACATTCAGCATGTGACCTAAATTTCCATATGGCCCGTCTATGGGTGTGTGTGTGTGTGTGTGTGGGGGGATAATCCATCTTAACGATCGCTGGGCATCTCCATCTAATTTATACCGCAAAACAACATGTGGTATGTAAAGCATCCCTTTGATTGCATTGTTGTGGGGGCTTCTGCTTTCAGCGCCGGCGGGGGCCCCCACCCTGCCAGGGACCGCCAGCCAGACTGCCGGGGTCAGGGGGGCCTCTTCCCGCACACAGACCCCTCCCCTATCAGTATTGAGGGGTGCAACAGGAGTCCCCCCCTCCCTCCTCCCCCCTCCCACCTACGGCCCCCGAGCCGGCGTCCTTCCTCCGCCCGGCTGATGTCAGGGCCGAGGAATGTGGAAAACAGAGCAGACTGGGGGGCCTTGTTCTCCCACAGTGAATAGTCCTTGGGCTGGAATCCAAACCACATGCCACACACACAGCCTGAGACGGAGGGGGAGGGGGCGGGGCTGAGGGAAACCGACAGGGAGAACTTACTGGAGACCAGCGGGCAGTTAGAGGACGCAGGGAGGGAGTTCTGTGGATGTTTTGAAGCGATAAAGGTCGGAAATTATGCAAGAGACAGCCGATAACAACAAAACTGTCTTGTTTAACTGAATGCAGATTGGAGCTGTTTTTAACATTTCTCGGCAGCAGAGCTACTCTGGAGGCAGAAATAATCTCATTGGTTGAATTAAACGTCAGTGGGCGGGGCCAAAGAACCACAGTTAGCTAAAGTTAGCTAACTGGCAAACTTGGATAGTAAAGAAGGAACTCTGGTCAAAATATAAATACAAATCTAAATAGCAATGACTTTTTGACTTTTTTTATTCATTCATGACCATGGCTTTCATGATGTTGAAGGTCAGCAGCTAGCTAACTAGCTTACCTAGATATCTATAGGCTAGTATGGCTAGTTTGAACTTGGAAGGTCAGCTAGGCTAACTAGCTAACCTAGATAATTAGTATGGATAGATTGTATTTATCTTCAGGAGGAGGGTTTGCTTTCTTTTCAGCTGATAGAAGTTAAGGAAGGTCTGCTGACTAGTTGGATGAGAGACTCTGGAGTTTTGTGTTACAACATGCTAATTCAGTTAGCATCAACTCTGTAACATTCAAGAAAGACTTGTCTGCAGTACTAACTGTCCTCTCAAGCGTAGCTTCATTTTTCGGGCCAAATAAAGCACTCCGGATCCTGCAACCTTTCAGTCTGACATGAAAATGAATAGGGATGTAAAATGATTGCCTTTAACTACTGTGACGACCCCTGCCCTTTCCTGCCATCTGTCTTGACTATTTGTGTTTCAGATACCTGGTGGGAGGGGCAGGGGATCGTCAGCATCAACTGGGAACACCTGGGCCCGGTGTCTCCAGTGTATATATATTTGTTGGCGTCTCTCTCTCTCTCTCTTTTCCCTTGCAGGCTCCTGGTTGGCTGTGGGTGCTTTAGTTTCCTCTTTAGTTCTTTCTTTTACTTTGTTTAAATGCACCTTTCAACACTCACACACTATCTGCACTCAAGCACACCCTACACTACTGACTCCACTGACCTCCACACTCCATATGTTTTTGTATGAGTTTAATTGGTTTCAGTTTGTTAAAATAAATTACTTTGTTTAACCTTTGAAAACGGTGTGTCTCCCACTTTTGTCATGGCCTTATGAGCCAGGTTGTGACAAATTGGGGGCTTGTCCATTTCTTGATTTGGTTGGTGCGCTGAGTACGCACTGATTAGTTGATTTGGTCCTGGTGCGAGTTTGGCCGGGTTGGATTGTTTGGTTGGGAGACGCACCATGTTGCAGCTAAGCCATTAGTTTTGCTTTCGAATGTTCCTCTGTTATGCATTTCTTTATTTGCTGAGGTGGATTCTGACGGGGTTTGAAGCAATAATGAAAAAAAACCAACTTGCCACACTTAACATTTCAGCATTTTGTGGCTTTGTGAAGCAAGAATATTGCAACACCCACACTGAAAATTCCCGTTTTACAACGGCTAACACTGACAGCAAATAAAGCTGACAGATTCAAAACGAAAGAGAAAGGGAGGATAAAAGTGAAAGAAGAGGACGGTTGAGGAAAACAATGAAGAAGCCAAACAACCCAAAGGCAAAAAACACCCAGAGCACTGAAGTGATAAAGTGCTAAACAGCCTTGGAGGGAAAGTCTCGCTTTTGATCCAACGGTAAATCAAGTACATTCCCAAAAAGTGTCCAGGAAAGCCTGCAGGTTATGCACTGAAAAGGGGATTTCAGTGCATAATTTCAGTGGGATTTTTTAGGATTTTTTGTAGTGAAATCATTTTACTGCACTGGCAGATTATTTTACCGGTTTCAACAAATTTGACTTTTTTTCAGGAGAATGCAACTTGTTTCAGGACATTTATTTGATAAAAGTAAAATTGTCTTGGAGAAAGTTTCTTGTTTCAAGAATTTCTTGAAAGAAGTCATATTGCCATGTATCAAGTGAAATTTATTGAAACCAGCAAGAGTATCTGCCGGTGCAATGAGATAATGTCTAAAAATATCATGAAATAAGCTTAATAGGTCTGGAAACAAGATAAAATCACTGGACAACTTGTCATTTTTTGCAGTGTGTGATAGCAAAAGATCAAACATGTTTTGGCTGATTCTGGCAAAACAAATGAGGTAGTGATAGAACCAGAGAAAGATGAAAGTCAGTGAGGATAAAGAAAACTATGCAGATAAAAATCCCGTCAGCCAAAACAGAGCTGATGCAGATGATATCACATCATGAGAAAACGAAATCGAGGGGGAAAATCAGAGGGAAACACAAAGGGAATGAAGCATTTGATTGGAGCATTTAGTCACCGACTGTTAACAACCGACTTAACGACATAATCAAAACACAAGGTGCTTCTCCCTCACTCATTTCCCATGAGCTAATTCTCTCTAGGTGTGTTGTCGCTCTGTCATCTCATCAAACAGACACAGAGACACATCATCCTCAGTCTGGGACACGATGTTCACATTTACATTACACACTCATTCCAGAGGAGACGTCATGCCTCGCCCATTACAGCATTCACACTGAGTGACCACTGCACTCTTAAAAGTATGTCATTTTCCAAAGTATCTGTGTGCTTCATTTGAGTTATTTCAACACACATATACAGTGGTGGAAGAGTACTAGAAATTCCTACTCAAGTTGTTACTTCTGACGTTTTGCTTAAGTAGAAGTAAGTAACTACTGGTGTAAAAATCTGCTCATTTAAAATGTCCTCAGAGTAAAGTAAGTTACTTTTTTTTAGAAAAGAAGGCGTTTGTTAGCTGTGATCTTTTCCATGTGATTCTAAAAGAAGAGAGGACAGAGTTCACACTAGATTCTGTTAATTGGAAAATTTGGAAATTGCACAATAAAGTGCAGAAACAAAGTTAAGTCAGATTCCTCCTCAATTTGTCAATTTACAGTACATCGGTTTAGTTTCTGATGCTGATGGAGAGACACACAATTTGTTCTCTGTAATGGATGTGATTTAAAATGTACTAATACTTAGACAAAGATAAATAGTGAAGTTGATGCCTATGTATGAATTTCTTTCCAAAGCCTTTGCCTTTCCATCAAGGTAAAGGGCGGCTACTTTAAAGAATCTAAAATATAAGGTGATGATTTGTTAAACACTTTTTTTTGGTCGCTGCATAATTCCATTTGTGTTATTTCATAGTTTTGATGTCTTTACTGTTATTCTAAAATGTGGAAAATAGTAAAAAAATAAAGAAAAATGTGGTGTGTCCAAACTTTTGACTGCTAGTGTGTAATTAAAATGACATATTCTTTTTAAGAGAAGAGTTTTGCAGTAAGTTGGTTCTGACTGAAGCAATGAGGGTTACATAAAGATGATTAGAGGTAATTATTGCTGTTGGCCCTGTTGCTGTGCATGTCATCAGTGTGAGCCCAGCGCCTGACCTCCCTCCACCGGCTGAACCGCCCGTGTTATTCTAAGGGCCGGTCCTGTCTGATGGGATTACATTATGTAAGGCTTCCCCCAGCAAGTCCAGGCATGCGCTTAGAACCAGGTTCAGCCCAGTGCAGGAATCTTCCTCCCCAGCTTCAGCTCGGGACACGATGTTCCCAGCCGTTGATGCAGCACTCATATGGTATGTAGGACAGCGTCAAAACAACCTGGATCCTGCACGTCTGCTCCAGCCGCTACGCTGCAGCTTACAGTGTGATGTTAACACTAGAAAGACCGGTAGCTGCGGTCAGTCGGCTGATTTGAACTTTAGGATTCAAATACAGGATCTCTGTCCCTCCATGACTTTCCTGAGACACAATTTCTGCGCAAAGATTTTCTAAATCATGCAAGGAAATCGTAGTTATGATAATATTTACCCCATTCAATTAACACCTTGTTGACCTCTGTCTTTAAAAAGACAGAGGGTTAAGGCAGGGATTCTCAACCTTTTTCATATCAAGGACCCCTTATTTGGTCCACATTAGGACCACGGACCCCCATTTGATGAGATTTTGTCTCCCGGACCCAAATCTGAGAATATTTTTATTGCTAGATATGATTTTGTCCATGACTGTCTGTAGAGAGATAACAGTGAAACTATGATCAGAATAGTCATTCTTCTACATTCTCTAATTGCGTTCACTTCCTGTAAATGAAATAATAATGATGATGTTTAACTATTCATCAATTTGCTGGGGACCCCCTGGAACCCTCCTCAAGGACCCCTGGTGGTCCCCGGACCCCACGTTGAGAACCACTGTGTTAAGGTGACTGGGTCTTGGCTGCAGTCAGTCGATGGCTGTTTTGAATTTTAGAATTCAAATACAGTATCTCAGTTTTTAAAATACCCCTCCATGTCTTTTCCTATAGACCTAATTTCTGCACAAACTCAGTGTTGTAAGAATTTCAAAATCATGCAAGGAAATAGTAGTTATAATAATGTTTACCCCATTCAATTAACACCTTGTTGTCCTTCTCTTACATCCACAGTCCCTCTTCTCTTTATAGTGTTAAGATAACACTCCCATAACGCTCCTATAGTGCTGACACAGCATGCTCCGCCTGAGGAGCTTAGCCTCGTAAAATCAATATCATCTTTTAAATCTCTCCTTACAAGTCATTTTTATAAACTGCCTTTATTTGGTCGTTTTTTCTCCTCCTCTCCTGCTGTATTTCTGCTTTCTTCCCTTTAAACCATGCTTTAATTCATGCGATTTGTATCGTTTATGTTGCTCTTTATCACAAGTTTCAAGAACCAATTCAAAGTTCAACAGTGTTAGAATATCATCTTTATGTCATGCCTGCAGCTGGTGGCACCATCTGCCACGTATAGGAGACTTTATAACAGTCAATAGAGCGAGAGGTGGTGAATAGAAGAACAAGGTTGTGCAATAATGTCACTAATTTATATATCAAAGTAGGTCAGAGCTATTTTAAATGGTTTATAGCCTTGTAGACATTCTGGTTCTACTTAACTGATGCAATCCTCAGTGTTCTCCAGCCTGGGGCCGTACAGTTTCAGACTCTACTGTTAAAAATGCATGTAAACAGTACTGAAGAGAACGTCAAGTCTGCAGGCTTTGTGATTGGTTGACGCAACAGGAAAGCAGTGTGTTCTCTGAATGGTAAAAACAGTCCTCTTTATTTCTCTGAAATCCAACAGAAATCCCCCATAATCCACCAGACTCCCCAGAGGCTCCAACAACTGTAGAGAGAGGAAAAAAAAAACCTCCCCGCCCACAGTCTTTTGCTTCTATTGAAAGCATTTGAGGCAATAACCAACGCTTCTCGGTAACATGTCTGATTCCCAGATCATAGCTTAGGGACGTACAGCGAGGGGATTTAAGGAGGTGATCGTTTGTAAGAATTGTACAACATGAATGTATGAAACTCAGCATGAGACCTCATTTGCATTTGTATAGATACATCTGTGACAACAAAGAGCTGAAGAGTTTCATCCCAAAATGAGACATTCACCACTTGAAAAATGTTGAACCGACTCAAACATTAAATTATACGATTTAGTATGACTGTAAATCTCACTTCTTAATAATGTTGCTGATTATTTCCCGTCTCAAGCCTGTTATTTACAAAATAGTAATTAATATTTTAGAGAAAATATTAATCTACTATGTTCCGTAAATAGTGAATGGTGAACGTCAGCCAATTTCAAAAAAAATGTTTTGGGATGAAAAAGCATTCTGGAATAAAACCCTTCAAATTACAGTTGGTGCTGGATGGCATATTTTGTAATGCAAGACCTTGTAAAACCATTTATAAAGTGCAAACAGCAAAGGATTTCCATGTAGTGATACACACTGACTGTACAGTTTATACATACATACATACATATTGAGTCATACCTTCCATCACACAACCCATGTACCAACTGTCTAAAAGCATTTTTCTCTACCTCGTCTCCTCAAATTCATCAGAAGACAGAGGGGATTTTAATGATTAAAATCAATAAGACATCATAGCTTTCACCTGGATTCACAGTCAGTCTATTTCCTAGAAAGAACAGACAGTTTTGTCCCCGCTCCTCTTCTACATCACCCAGTGAGGCAGAAGCTTTCAAACTGACGTCAACATGACTCAAATTCAGCTTATAATGCTACAATCAGGTTTGCTCACTTTGCATTGATCAGTTAAAGCAGCGCAATAAAATCACATTCTTTGACAAACAGGTACACAATGGAGACAGACTTAAAGAAAATGAAAGAACAGATATATATTTTTTACATGAATGAGTTGTCATGAATGCTAAATGCAACAATAAACATATACGTAAAGAAGGAAAATTACTCCTATGGGAAAGCTTTTTGGGAGGAAGCATTTTTCCAGGTATTGATTGGCAGAGGGCATGGCTATTACCATATAAATTCTGTATTACCAATAAGATTAAAGAAGTACACATTAAAATTTTACACAATATATATCCAACAAATCTATATTTCTCCAAATTTTTAGATACTGAAAACAAGTGTAATT
Source organism: Centroberyx gerrardi (assembly GCF_048128805.1). Classification (NCBI taxonomy): domain Eukaryota; kingdom Metazoa; phylum Chordata; class Actinopteri; order Beryciformes; family Berycidae; genus Centroberyx; species Centroberyx gerrardi. Next base: position 4,470,893 of record NC_136008.1, on the reverse strand, counting down.
TTTGCAATGATGAACCAGAATCCTTAACGCATTTATTTTACCACTGTATACATTCAATTACTTTTTGGACTCGAATAGAAGATTATATATTGTGTAAAACTAATCATAATATTAAAATTTAGTGTAAAAATGTCATTACACATTTTGAACAGGATATAGGGAATATAACACTGAATTCATTGTAAACTTATTGATTCTATATGGTAAATTTCACATACATAAATGCAAAATAACAAAAGTTACCCCCAATTTCTATGTGGATTTTTATGTGAATTTAATGAATATATTAAGACTCTCAAACTTATAACCACTAAAAACAGTAATAAAACTGTACGGTGAACTCTTTAAAGAAGATATAATTCATATTTTTGTTTCTTTGTATACTACTATGTTGAGCACATGTCTGCACTGTTTGTATATGTGAATGTTTTTTCAATAAAGATTAAAAAAAAAAAAGAAAAAATAATGAGTTGTCATATCAATAACAAGTGCAGATTAATGTGTTTATGATTTTAAAGACCCCATGAAAAACACCTTTACTTCCTGGATTTGATGCATTTCCTGTTGAAACAGGATGTTTGGGGCGGGACATGACGCAATATGAGTCAGGGAGAGAAAGGCAGTTTTATTTGATGGGAGGGTGCGGGAATAATAAAAAAATCAGTGATGTTTTTATTGGTTGGAGTTTTTATTTACACCTTCTTTTTTACTGTAGCCGATGACTAGGTCCTGTATTGTCACTGCCTTCTTTTTTTTTTTTTTACGTGTCTTTGTGTTTTGTATATCTCTGTACATATGATTCAATTTTATTTTATTTTAAATGTAAAGCATAATGAGTTGCCTTGTGTATGAAATGTGCTCTATAAATAAACTTGACTTGACTGGTGCAGCATGAGTTCGCCATTAAAGATGCTGTGACAGAACAACAACAGTGGTGACGTCAAAAAGGTTAGAAGAAGAAACACCTTGTGACAATAAAGTCACCGGTTTGAATCCTCAAATGCAGATGAGAAAGTCTCGGCGGGGAAGTACTGACAAAGTCCTCTGAAGCAAGGCTTTTAACCACCAAATCATCCTTGGTGGACAGCAGCAGATCATTGTAGCTCCGAGGGGAGAATGTACCTACATGTATGAATATAAAGCATTCTCTTCCCTGCATAACTAAAGGTAAATATGAATAATATATGCTATGGATGGGATAGAAGGTTTCAAAATGAGGTCAAACACTTAACTCTGTGTAGTGGATGAGACACAGAACCACACAGTGTCAAATCAGATGGTGATGGAAGATGCTGTGGCTGAAAGCTGTGTAGAGTCGGGCTGCAGCAGCTTGAGTGACAGTTCATTTGCAGAGTTATCAGTTTGGTAAAAATTTGGTCAGGTAGCGGTGCCGTTTTCATTCCTGTGCAGAGTGTCGGAGATCGCTGCTCCTCACGTAGCTTCACATCACCTGAAAAGGACAGAAAACACTGGTTATTGTATTATTCCTGTGCAACTAAACTGAGCAATCAACATACACCAAACATGAAAGTTGCAGCAGTGTGCTTAGGGCAATAATGGTACGTTTTGTTTTGCAAAAAAGATGGGTAGCCAGGTTGGGAAACACCAGCCTCCAGGCAAATGCTGATAAATTTTGACTGTGGCTGAGCATTTTTTATACTCTGCAAACTGTTCAGGTAACCAGTCATGCATTTGAGGTCCTGTTCCATTCTAAACATCAAACTTGCTGCTAAAACAGTGAAAAAGAATATTTTATCAGCCCCTGTGGCCAGTGGACACAAAGGTTTCCAGCAACAACAAAGTGAGCCATAGATCAAAACAAATCTATTCATTCGTTTCCTCCTTTGAAAGTTTGAAGGACTACATTACCCAGAAGTCACGTTAACATGACATCAGTAAACTGGGAGCTCCTCGGACCTAAATGTCTTCTACTGGCGTCTGGGTGGGGTGGAGGTGGTGAAAAAATTATAACTTTGCAAAAAAAACAACATTTTGTGAGACTAGCTTGCTCACTTACTCGCTGCTGTTTAGGATAACGTTTTGTATTTCTCTCTTAAGTTTTGATTCATCACTTCTTGTATGGCAAGATGGTTTCCCATACCTGAAATCAATTTGGGCAAATATGGAGAATCTACAGCGTCTCGATTAGATGGGATGGGACGCTGCCGCACTTTGATTTAGGCAGGTGTATATTTCACCTAAAAATCTTGCCTAGTGCAGCTTTAAACAACAGCGCTGAGGCAACTCCCAGATCGCAGCTGCTGCCCATCAGTTACTTGCCTTGATAAACCTTATAAACATCCTGGTGCAAGGTGCTGACCATGGCAATCCACAATGGTTCTGCACCAGGCACTTGTGGTTTATGAGAAGCTGGCACGGCAGGATGGGTGTTGCTGCAGCCACATGACATGCTATTCAACAAGGTGTGCACTGCTTTACTGTTTAATCTGTTATTGTCCTTACAGCTGGTGGAGTGATTGCCCTGTGTGGTTCAGTTAAGTCCTCTTCCTACAGTTTATCTTTAACTTTGTCTTTAACTGATGGGTGTGTGCAGATAGGTGTGTTTGCAGGAATCCAGCTGGTATGAAGAACCAATCCTAAGTAAATAAACTGAACTCAGGGGAATAGAAACACATGAAGAGCTACTTTCCAAAACTTTCCAGTTTGCAAAACCTGCACCCTGAAGTTCATATATGTTAATATTTCAAAATCACAGATGACTCAAAACCTGAACCACTTTGAGAGCAAATGTCTCAGCGTGATTCATAACATAAATCATAATGTGCTTTACAGTCATGTCAGCAATCATGTTGTCATTTATTTAAATGGTGGAAACCTCACTTTGGAATGAACCTGCATTCCTCGCCACATCATAACATGTAGAGACCTGAGCCTGACTTTGACAGGATAAAACTCTTTACATTCACTTAACCGTAGGGCAGAACTGTGTGTTTGTACGGAAGTGTATCTCATGCAGGAAAATCAGCCCCTTTTTTTTTTTTTTTTTCGAAATCATGACATCTTTCCTCATAATTCTGAGAAAAGATCTCGTAATTCTGAGATAATGATCTCAAAGCGGAGATGACGATGTGTGTTTAGGAGAACTTCACAGAAGGTCAACATGACACAGCTGTTCAGTTGAACCCAGTTTTATTTCCGTCCTGGTTTGAGGCGCTGGGAGACACCAGCATCTGTCAGTAATATAGATAGCAACTGTCATTAGTTTGTTGACTTTGGGGTTGCTCAGGCGGAAATCCCACTCTGATCTGTGTGACGTAGACTGTAGATGCGTTAGCCTGGAAAATAAATAAGACTTCCGGTTTGGGCGATTAGCCTTCAAAATAAAAGCATGAGAATTGGTTTAAATTTCTATTTCTACACGTGTAGAAATAGAAATTTAAACCAATTCATTTGTATTTTATCATCACAACAATTGAGTGCACAGATTCATATTTTATGTCATAATAATCATGAGAAATATCATAATATGTGACATTTTTTAACTATAAAGTCAGCATGTATTACACTGGGCAGAAGCCATTCAGAATACTGAGTAAATTGGACACATTGCTACAGCACAAGATGCATGTCAAAACACTCCTACTGCTTGGGCCTAAATGTAGTGTGTTGTTAAAGTGCAGGTCTGTAGGAGCGTTTTGAAATATATCTTGTGCAGTAGCAATGAAAGGTGACCTGTGTAATATTTAATCTGTGTTGTCCAAAAATGGTAAAACTCTATTTAAATGTAGAAGAGCACTATCAACAAAATGATTAGAACAATTATTATCATAGAACACCAATAGTAACTAATAGTATAGTTGCATTTTTTGTGCAAAATGAAGCTTTTTTTTAGTCCATATTTGAGTGCTATGGATTTGTAGAAATGATGCTTTAATTCTGAAGTCAGAAGTCTTCTTCTAGCTCTGGCTGGTGGGACACAGGCCTTGACATTGCATTATTTCTCCAGGATCAGTTGAGACAGTAATGCATGTTTCACAGATATAAGGTTGTGCATCTGAAATGTGTTCAAGCTGCAGTGACTCAAGACAGTCAGGCAGTTTTCACACAGCTGGGCTAAAATCAAACATGTTCTTAAAATTCCCTTCAGACACTCAAAATCCACCAGTATGCAGATGAAGCCCACCTCTACAAACACACATCATCCAGATCATTGTCTCAGAATTCTGAGATCATAATCTCTGAATTATGAAATATATTCTCAGAATTCTGAGATCATAATCTCTGAATTATGAAATATATTCTCAGAATTATGAGATCAGAATCTCTGAATTATGAAATATATTCTCAGAATTATGAGATCTTTTCTCAGAATTATGAGATCTTTTCTCAGAATTATGAGATCATAATCTTGGAATTATGAGATCTTTAATCAGAATTATGAGAAAAGATTTCATTAATTTAAAAAATACTGGGCTGAATTTTTTTTTTTCCAGGTAAAATGCAATACGTTTCTGTATGTTTGTACAACCTACTAGTGCTGAAAGATATTGACAAAAAATAGATCGATCGAAAATAGATAGATAGATAGATAGATAGATAGATAGATAGATAGATAGATAGATAGATAGTCAGTGGCAGGATTTACTGAGTTTGAGTATGATGAAAGGTTTTCATCAATATTGTCCTTGATTGATGGACCAAAGATTTCCTGCAGCTCTAAAACACCTTGTTCAGAAATCCATTTTGATTTTTTTTTTTCAATTAGTTGTTCAGCTATCCACCAGACTTGGATATTATAAATAATAATTTTAGATATGGGTTTACATATTTGCTTAAAGCCATAGTTCAGTGAATGCAGCTGACACACCTTGATGGGCAGAGCTCTGTTTCATTTCTGCGCTGAAGGAAACTACCCAGCATGCAGCTCCTCACACTGCACACTGGGCGTGGCGCTCGTCTCGTCTAAAGGTTACGCTTCTCACTTCTGGCCCTGCGACAGAGAAGCTGCTGGCTCAACACTGCGGCCGACAGCTTGTGGTCGGACCGGACGGCTCGAGGATGTGAATGTGTAACTTGCTGAATGGGAAGCTGAAAAGCAGAAGGCACACTCAGCAAACCCTTCCCTCGATAAACAAAGGCTCAAAACAGTAGGAGAGGACAGTCACTAATGCACAGAGTGGTCTTTAACTTGTTGAGCAATCCCAGCTACTCATGATGTGATGTGTGCCTTGTATTTAGAGAGCATGCTGTCATGCAGCTTTATAGAGCTGTGATCCTCTCAGCTGTTGATCTGACAGCTGCGATGACACAACAGAGATAAAAAAAACTCAGCAGCTCTTCCCGGACCTGGATATTAATCACAGTGACATAGGACTGGTATTATCTTTATTATATCTTTTCTAAGAACCTGTGTCTGCAGGTCCTTAAAAAGTCTTCAAATGATTTAAAGGGCCCCTGTTATAGGAAATGTGCTCTATTTATATGCATAAATATAAACATCAAAGATGTTGTTAAAACTGAATTTTATTTGAGTGGTTTATTGCAGTTTTAAAAATCTGTCGTTCTATTACTGGCATTTTCACTCTAACTCCAGTAAACGCATCACAACTCGACTCGGTCCTGATTGGCTCCAACAATTACTGAAATCCGTCCAATCAGGCCAGTTTGTAGCATGTGAACTGGAAAGCCTCCACTCAGCAGGTTCACCGCCACTCTCCTACACATGGGGTTACACGGCAATCCCACTGCCCCAACAAGAAGTGACATCATCATGCAGACGCATCGTATCAGATGGAGCTACTTGCGACTTTGCGGAAGTAAACAAAACAACGTGAAAACTGAAGATGGACGGGAACTAGCTGACCTCATTTCAATTAGAGGTTCCAGTATTGTGACTGTTTCTGCCTGTGAGAACATCAAATTAGTATAATTTGACTAATTCAATTCAACTTTTAACTAAAATAAATTCATTTGCAAAACATGAAGAATGTTATTCTTATCCTGAGCCATGGAACATCTGAAAAGAAAATCAGAAAACTAAATAAAAACTAAATAATAATATGGGATCTTCAAATTGAATTATCTGTCTGAAGGTCTTAAAAGGTCTTAAATTGAATGTTGCAGTTGAGTCTTAAATACATTTTCAGAGGTTTTAAAAACGCAGCTGTTTCTCGGTGCACAAAAGTTGCTTTCCTCATGACAAATCTCCTCCCTGTTTGTACAGATGCACACTTTGCAATTTTTACTCTTCAGACTATTTTTTTGGAATGAAACTGGTCCTAAATTTTACTTTAACTAATTTAACTAATTTAACTGGCATCAAAAATGTCTTTCAAAGCCTTAAATTTAACTTGCAAAAACGTGTAATCACCCTGAACAGGAACTAGACTAGGGATTTGTGATAGTGGGACTGAGTCTGGCTGTAGGGACTAGGGACCCATGACTAAGATAAGATAGCACTTGATTTATTTGATTGATTGATTTATTGATTTATTTATTGATTGATTGGAAATTCAGGTGCCACAGCAGCAATTGGCGGAACAGTGCCAAGGAAAACAAGTACAGGATGGTAATAAAAGGAAAGAGGTAATGTACATAAAATAAAACTAGAAAGACGAAAGAGAAGTGCAAATAAATGCAAATAATACATGCAGATTCGGATAAATCCATGGATATATTCCAGTAGGAAGTAGTAAAGCAGCTAGGAGCCAGTGCTGGGAATAGGGATTATAGTGTTAGAGAATACAGACTGACGATATTAATCGGTGATGGGATTAGGATAAGGACTTGTGATCAGCAGACTAGAGTCTGGTTATAGGCACTGAGGACTCGATGTGAGAAGCGGTGTTGGGGAATAGAGATTAGTGGCTAAAGACCAGGGTGGTGATGACGACTTCTCAAAATGAGTAATATCCTACTCAATATTTTCCGCTATCCAGTTCATGAAAGCTTTTACATTGTGAGGAAGTGATGCGTTTGGGGTTTCCAGCAGCACCAATGCAGTTTCTTTGGAATCAACAGAAGAAGAATCCCTGAACTGTAAACATCTCTCATTTTTTCTTTCGTTAATTCCTTCCTTCCTTTCTTTTTTTTTTCATTTCAGTTGTTGTGTATTATTGTGTACAACATATTTGTGTATTGATGTGCAGGAGACACGCCTTTAATTAAAACAAGTTCTGACACGGCCGAGTCTGCCGGGCCTCAGCTGCAGCTCTTCTCAGGCTCATTTAGTCAAATTATCTTGCTTGCATGTATATTCGTTTTTCACTAAACTCTTGTGTTTAAAGTAGGTCATCGGATTGTTTTGGCTGCAGTTAGTGTTCACTCTCAGGCTTTTTTTTTTCAAACTGCTGGTGATAGGTTAGGTACTTTCCTCTTCACTGAAAACCACCAGCTGATACGGGTCAGTAGCTTTGCCCAGGCACTCCACCCCAGCGCTTCTGTTCGCTCCTGTGACACTGTGGTCGAAACAGCTTGCACAGGCCAATTACACTCTTATCATCTGTTTCATTACTAAACCTTGTGCCATTTTTAGTTTTATTCAAATATGGTAGTAAGTTCTCCACAGTTAGGATTTTAGCACTTATTTACTTTATTTTGCACTCAATTTTTTCTTATTTTTTTCCTTATTATTGTTGTTGTTGTTAAAATAATATTAACAGACATTATTTTTATTATTATTATTGTTGTTGTTGATGTTGTTTTTGTTGATGTTATAGTTTGATTTGTTATATTTGAGTGTTTTTTTATTATTTTATATTATTACATTATTTATTGGCTATTGTATATTTTATTATGTATATTATATTGTCAAAAAAGATATAAAATAGTTTCTTCCCAAGCCCTTGGGGTTGTAATCCGCCTGTGCATATCACTTTACCTGTTTTTTTGTTGTGTCCAATTGTTTACGCTCTTGTTTGCATAAATTAATACAACTAGTAAACTAGAGTTAGCAGTAAACTGGTAAACAGGGAACTGAATTTGAAGGTTGCGAGTCACTTCCTGAAACTCGATCAGCCATTTGATATACAGCCGTGGATACTGCAGCGGCTGTGGGAAAGAACTGCCAGCAAGAAGATTCCTCTCAGCTATGTTCCCACCACACACACACACACACACACACACACACACGCACACACACACACACACGCACACACACACAAACAACTGCACTCACACATGCATTCGAACATGCATACAGACATACATGGATACTGCACATACAAACATCAAGGAACACACAAGGAAAGAAACCAAATTGACACCTTAAGTATATTTTTTAAAGGTTAAGTCAATCTTGGATGTAAACAACACTCGGAGCCCCCTGGGTGATGTGTGGTGCACGTTGGGATATTTTCCTCGCGCCGCTGTTTATATCTGCAGTCAGCTGATGCTGTTTTTCCTCACGGCGCCGACTGCTTACCAGGCTCGTTTTCCTGAGAACTGCGTGGGAATATTATTGGCTCAGGGGCGGCAGTAAACCGGCGGGCGGTGACCTCACATTTGCCTCGCGTTGCACTCAAGCTGCTACCTGCCTGTAGGGAATATGGCTAATAATGAGCCTCCCTCCCACACACACACACACACACACACACACACACACACTCGCTCTGTACCCAAAACAAAAGAGAAACTGGAAAAACCAAATGCGGGCGATTGTAATGAGTTGAGCAGGTTGGGTCTTGACATGACACTAACGGTAGCAGCAGTGCCAGCTGTTGGTTGGTTTACAATTGTCTTGGCATGGCAGCGCTTCAAAGTCTACCTCGCTATTCAAAGCAGGAACAAAGGCCAAGGCTAAAAAGATCTAACAAACGCTTCTGTCAAGTCCAGCTGCAGCTATTCCTGTTGATCCACACTGCAAAAAAATCTCCATCTTAACAAGTCATGTAGTCTACTAATGAGTCCTAAAATTGCAATTTTCTTTAAATAAGTGAAAAAATCTGCCAGCGCCGTTAGATAATTTCACTTGTTTCAAAATCAATTTGTTTAAAGAATTTTGTAGAATCAAGTTTTTCAAGATCCAGATGGTCATTTCTAGAAAATTCCCGAGTTATCGCTCCTCACTGGCAGAATTCCTCTCTCGGTTTAAGAAAAATAAGATTTGAAGGCTGAATATGAGACTAAACGACTTGTTTAGATGGACGTTTTTTTGCAGTGCAGTACCTCAAATAGCCTCCAAACAAACACACAAACTCACAAATTCAGCCATGTAATCTTGAAACTCAACCGCAGAGATACAGACCCTGGTTCATAATAGGTCAGGGTTACGTTAGTACACACTGTCCCAAAGACTATTTTTTTTCTTTCTGTCCCTGGACCGACGCCTGGCTGCATCCTGATCCTCATTCCTCCCATTCCAAACATGACTCACACAGACCAGACTCAGTCACAAACAGCTCCTGTCTCTATACTTTGCCTCAAAGTATTATAACTCTCTTTTTAAAATACCACATTACAATGCCGTTCCAGTAAAAAAAAAAACACGAGAATAGAGTCAAAAAAAATGTTACTGTTTTTTAGTAAACTGAACACTGGGTGCAAAGATGATCTCGCTAAATCTGCTCCTTCCTACCTTGTGTTTTTCATTTTGCTTGTCCTACAAAATTTTGTTTACCACTGATTGTGTTTAGTTAGACCTAGCTAGACACATTCTCTGTAAAGTCCTCTGAGACATGCTTGTGATAAAGGGCTATATAAATAAATAAACTTAAAGATGAGAGGGAATGAAAGGGGGAGCTGTGTGTGCCGACGTGCGTTCACAGGTATACGGCTTTGCCGGAGACAAGCCTGCTCTTGTCAGACGGCTTTTACATGCAGAACAGGGTAAATTTACTTTAGGAGGAAGCAAACACAGTCAGCTGATAGGAGTGTTGGGAAAAAGGACAGAGAGAGTAAACAGCCTAAAGCTTTGGAGGATGCGAGAGAGAGAGAGAGAGAGAGAGAACAAGAGAGAGAGATAGATTTACACATTGTAAATGCCAAGGAGGTTTATGGTTTACAGCAGAAATGAGAGAGGGAGAAAGAAATAGAGATAGGGAAGAAAGAGAGAGAGAGACAGAATAGAAGAAGATAGAAATAGAGAAGGAGAAGACCTCAGTGTCAACGAAGTCTGCAGTCCTTGCCGTCACTGGGTTTGCTGTAGCATGGAAAAGCAGATGATCATGACAATGGAGAGTAAAGGTTAGAAAACAGGAAGAAGACCTCAATACTGGGAAGTCAGTTCATTCAGGTTTTACGTTGTGGGAACACTGGGGCAAGACGACACGAGAAAGAAACATAAAACTGACATAAAACTGCCTCGGCTAGAGGGACGCGGACGAATCCAAACAGCCGAAACTGCAGAGCGAAGAGAGCCGGCAGGGACTGAAACTGATCCGTTTCAGTCGTGCCGTCATGCATTTCCTGTGTCAGACTGCGTGTCCTGGTGGTTTGGCTGGATTCTCAGAGGCTTGCTAATCTGATAGACTGCCACAGATGCACAGAGAGAGGGAGAGAGAGAGAGAGAGAGGGAGAGAGGGAGAGAGAGGGAGAGAGAGAGGGAGAGAGAGAGAGAGAGGGAGAGAGAGAGAGGCTTTGAGTGCTGATGTTTTCTTAATGAAACATCTCAAAATTAGAGGAGAGAGTAACTAAAATCGCCTGAAAGAGAAACAGAGCGAGAGAGATAAAGAGAAAGATGGGAGTGCAGATGGCGAGAGAGTAAGAAAGAGTGAAGGGAGGGAGGGAGAGAGAGAGAGAGAGAGAGAGAGAGGAGAGTGGGACGGATGGTGAGAGAGGATTTGAGTGTTGATGTTCACAAAAATAGAGAGCGTAGCTAAAAATCACCTAAAAGAGAGAGAGAAACAGAGCGAGACAGATGGAGAGAGAGAAAGATGGTAGTGCAGAGGGTGAGAGAGTAAGAAAGAGTGAACAGAGAGAGAGAGAGAGAGAGAGAGAGGGGAGAATGGGACGGACAGTGAGAGAGAGAGGCTTTGAGTTTTGATGTTTTCTTAATGAAACATCTAAAACTAACTAGAGGAGAGAGTAATAAAAATCACCTGAAAGAGAGAGAGAAACAGAGCGAGAGATAGAGAGAGAGAAAGATGGGAGTGCAGAGGGTGAGAGAGTAAGAGAGAGAGAGAGAGAGAGAGAAAGATGGGAGTGCAGAGGGTGAGAGAGTAAGAGAGAGAGAGAGGAGAATGGGACGGAGAGAGAGAGAGGCTTTGAGTTTTGATGTTTCCTTAATGAAACATCTCAAAATTAGAGGAGTGTAATTAAAAATCACCTGAAAGAGAGAGAAAGAGAAACAGAGCGAGAGAGCTGAAGAAGAGAGAGAGAAAGATGGGAGTGCAGAGGGTGAGAGAGTAAGAGAGAGAGAGAGTAAGAGAGAGAGAGAGAGAGAGAGAGACAGAGAGGAGAATGGGACGGAGAGAGAGAGATGCTTTGAGTGTTGATGCTTTCTTAATGAAACATCTCAAAATTAGAGAGAGTAAAGAAAAATCACCTGAAAGAGAAACAGAGCAAGAGAGCTGAGGAGAGAGAGAAAGATGGGAGTGCAGAGGGTGAGAGAGTAAGAAAGAGTGAAGGGAGAGATACAGAGAGAGAGAGAGGGGGGGGGGGGGGGGGAGAGAATGGGGCGGAGAGAGAGAGAGCCTTTGAGTTTTGATGTTTCCTTAATGAAACATCTCAAAATTAGAGAGTAATGAAAAATCACCTGAAAGAGAGAGAAAGAAACAGAGCGAGAGAGCTGAAGACAGAGAGAAAGAAAAAGATGGGAGTGCAGAGGGTGAGAGAGTAAGAAAGAGTGAAGAGAGAGATACAGAGAAAGAGAGAGAGGGGAGAATGGGACGGAGAGAGAGAGAGCCTTTGAGTGTTGATGCTTTCTTAATGAAACATCTCAAAATTAGAGAGTAAAGAAAAATCACCTGAAAGAGAGAGAAAGAGAAACAGAGCAAAAGGGGTGAAGAGAGAGAGAGAAAGATGGGAGTGCAGAGGGTGAGAGAGTAAGAAAAGAGCGAAGGGAGAGATACAGAGAGAGAGAGGGGGGGGGGGGAGAATGGGACGGAGAGAGAGAGAGCCTTTGAGATTTGATGTTTCCTTAATGAAACATCTCAAAATTAGAGTGTAATTAAAAATCACCTGAAAGAGAGAGAAAGAGAAACAGAGCGAGAGAGCTGAAGAGAGAGATGGGAGTGCAGAGGGTGAGAGAGTAAGAAAAGAGCGAAGGGAGAGAGAGAGAGAGAGACTTTTTTCACAGAAAATTTGGCCGGAGAGTTCAAGTGACACGACATCAGATCACTTTGGCAGGACGGCACACGATTCAGGAATTTAAAAACGGCGGTGAAGCGGCAAGCACACGACAGTCCAAGAAGGGACAAAAACCAGAGAGACCAGAGACTCCTCACGACTTTACTCATCCTGAACCCGAGAGAAGCAGCGGGGTGAATCACAGGGTTTGGCCTTTAAACGCCGTCCCCTTGTTATCAGCCAGGCAGAGCACTGAAACTTGTGTAGGAGTCGAGTGCTTCTCTAAAAGCCGGAGCTGTAATTTGAAACCTGAGCTGTTTCCTTAAGAGACGGTGCGTGGGCGGCGAAAGAATGCGGGGAGCGAGCCAACCTCTCGATTTTCTGTAAACGCAGACAGTGTGTGTGTGTGTGTGTGTATTTCCCCCGGCCACACACTGCAGCGCCGCGGCCTTTAATCAGCTCAGATGTGCGTGGGAGGCTTCATCCATTATTTGACTCAAAGCACTGGAGGAGGTGTGAGGCTTCGCGGCAGGTGATGCTGGGAAAGTTTTCGCGTAGGTTTTAGGCTCGATCAGGCGGAAAACCGTCACGCAAAAACATGTTTTCTGGATGCGAGCTGGGAACTTGATGAGGAAACGACTGAAAGTAAACTTTTCTCTTGTTTGGTGTTTGTGTTTCGCTTGAGTTTCAGACAAGTAAACAAAGCACCTGGAAAAGGTCTCATTTACATTTTGGGCATTACAATGAGTGCAGCAGTACAATAAGGTCCTGCATGATAGCACAACAACATTGTGGATGCGTCTCTTGACATTTGATGCTTCCTCTACACTATCTGGTTGCGCAGGAATGCCACAAAACCACAAATTAATTTCTAAAACTGACGGCATTATACCAGAGAGAGCAAAACACACTTCCAGGCAGACAACCAAGACACATTTCCATTTTAGGCAATTGGCTGACACTCTTACCCAGGGTGACGTACAATAAATGCAAGAGTGTAATAAGCTTAAATTCTTGCTTTTTTTCCTTTCTCTCCTGTGAAGACAGCGTGATACCGGGACGCCCCGGCGGCTTGGCAGACCGGGGCGCATGCCTTGTGCTTATGGTGCCGCGGGTTTTGGATCTGTCTCATGTCATTTGTTGCAAGATGGTAAATGCTATAAAACTAATCCTTTAAAAAAAAAAAAAAAAAGACAGCATGAAACCAGATAGCAGGATGGAGAGAGAAAACATACTTTCAGACAGGCAAGGCGAGGAAGACATACTGGGGATACTGAAGCTGGTGTCGCTCCTCTCTTTGTGAAACACAACACTTGAGCCTGTTCCCATTCAAGGCACTTTATATGAGCCGTGGAGCCATTCAGGCCCGGTGAAGGACTCTCTGCATTCCTTCTCGCTAAGCTCTTGTTTTTCTGGACCCATAGAGGCATGGGCTGGAGGTGGAGGCTACTGAAGCCTAACAAGGCACCGGATCACTGAGCTAATGTAACAGGGTTCTTGTGCACTCCAGGCCCTCAGCATGTGACCGCCTCCGCTTCATAGGTAAACTTAGTCATCGCACCTGCAGGGTCAACAAACCACTCTGCTGTCAGTTTTGCATTTTAGGGATTCAGCTGATGATTTCATCTAGAGCGACTTACAGTAGAATAACCTTGTATTCCTAGATGGGCAACATCACCAGCAACTAAAACTAAGGACTGCAAGGGTTAAAAACCACAGCAACCTGACAACAGATGGAACAAATATTCCTCCTTCTCTGGAATCATTGTGTATTGGCTTACACCGATGTATCGGCTCGGTATTGGCTCTTTATTGAATATCAGATATCAGCCAATCAGTGTCGACAACTGTCAATATGATGGAGGTTCCTCCTGACCACGGCTACAGAAAAGCAGTCTATACAACCATTTAATTGTTCAATAATTGTAAATAAGTCTTCACTTAAAGGTCTAATGTATCTCAGAGTTTCTCTACCATTGAAGAGGTGCGGTGGGTCACTCTGCCTTAAAGAGCTGCTGACACTACAAGAATTTCATCTGTCTGTGATTCAGGGTTGAGTTTTAGTGTCACATGATTTGTCTGAATGCTGATTCAGCTTTTCCACCCTGACAAGAATAAACTTCTGGGGGGGAAACACTGAATACTTGGAATTTTTTAGCATGAAACACAAAATATCAGCAATCTGCAACTTCATTCTAAAGATACTGTATCAGCCAAAACCTTATATACATTGTATATGATAAAGAAGTGGTAGATAAAGAAACAGAAACCAGGGAGAAAAGGAAATTAAGAGGTTGTTTTTTTTTTTACACTTATTAAACCTGCTGCAATTGATGCACTCTTTATATTTCTGTTCTGTTCCCTTGGAGGATTTACTGACCTATGTAATTCTCTTTTAGAATTGTCTTTTTGTTTATTTATTTAATTGTTTATTTATTTTTTCTCTCTCTTTCTTTTTTTCCCTTTTGTTGCTTGTGACTATTTATTTGCAATCTCGTCTCAACCCTCAGTGTGTCTTCCAAGAATGAAATAAAGGTTGAATGAATGAATGAATGAATGAATGAATGAATGAAAAACAAGGCAGGAGCATTTTAAGTGTACGAGTCGTGGAAAATGGGGGAAGTGACTCAAGGTGACTGACTGGAGTTATCATCACCAGTCGTTCACCTTGAGTCACATGAGGGCTTGGGCTCTGAGCGGTGCTTCTCCTTGACCTTGTCCTTGGCTGTGTGCTTGCACTGGCCTCAGCAGCGGAAACTTATCTGCATTATTAATCAGTGCGTGTTACACTATGTCGTCACGTGCGACCGTTCCCTCAAGAACGCTCTGTGCCGTCTGTCTCACGCCTATCATGTGTCTCCTCGCCGCAACCCGATACGTTTCCAGTCATGTTCGCACCTATTTCCTGCCTCAAACCGTCAAATCCTGAATGGTTCGGTTGGATCCTCTGGGGCTTGATAATCTACATTCCACCACAGAAGAAGAAGAAGAGCGAGTACAGCCGATAACAGAGCAGGGGTTTGATTCCGACTGTGGCCTAAAATGTGATAAATGTGTTGCCTCGTGATACTGTAAAGTACTTTGGATAGAAGTGTTCACTAAGTGGCATATGTTATGAATTGACTAGAACACAACAGAAGACAATAGAGAATAAAACATGGTTGAGTAGATGTTGAATGCTGAAAACCTGTGTAAATACAGCGCCAAAATTAAAGTACCTGGTTCCTGCATCGTTTTGTAAAATCAGGACGTAATATCTTTCTGATATGAATTAAAAAGTTTCCAAAGCTGTTTTAATATGAATTTTTACCGTTCTGTAATTTCATATCGTGAAAATTTAGTGTTTGGAATGAGGAATGAGGTTGATCTTGGCCTCCTCCTGCATGCTGCCGTTTGTCAAATGCTTGCAGGGAGAATATCTAACTGCCTGGCTCACTCTCAGATGGGTGAACTTTGTACAGCTTAGTTAGTTTGCTTGTTGAAAGCGGATCATTGATCCTGGTCTGATGATATAATCCAAAGGCTACACTACATCTGCTGATTCATGCTGCTGCTGCCACTGTTTGCAAAGGAAGGAGAGCTGATGTCACCAGAACTGGAATGACAACAATGTTCGACAGTAAGGTTTGTGCGTCTGTCCGGGCAAGTAAAAAAAATAAAAAATTTGATAAGTGGATGTCACTTGCCCAAACAGACCATTTGGAAAAAAATCCAACTGCATGAGTCAAAAAAACAAGCACACTTAGAAAACCAAAGAGATGTTAGGAGACGAGCAGTGTTGTGGGACAGAGGGTGCGACAACACAGCAGGGGATCAGGAAACAATAAGCTGCTCCGAGTGTCTGGATTTCTCTCTGATTGCAGACACAAAAGTGTTGTAGAAAACATGAATTACTTGTAGCTAACCAACTAGAAATATTTTCCATCATATGTAAGAGTAATACGCCATCTCCTTGTGTTGTGGTAAGACAACATGGTCTGACAGCTACTGGAAGCTAGCTACATAGCTAGCTGCTAAGCTTCCAGTGGAGCCAATATTGTTGTGTTTACGATACAAGACAGAGGCAGGGGTTCAGTGTCTTGATCAAGGAGACTCTGCACCGGACACATGCTGCTGTTGAAAGGATCAAATCTGTGACCTTTCAGCTGTGTGCCTAAAGGTGCTACGTGTCGCATTTTACCATCAATAAATCATTACGACCTTCATGTTGAGACAATAGTATAATTACTATAAACAAACAAGACAAACGCCAACAAGACTGTCAGCCTCTACTCTGCATTTTACATTGTGCCACAGGATCAGGTTTCATGGAAAATCTGCTGAATTGCTTTACAGCACGATGGGAGATTGCTTTACAGCACAAAACAGTTCATAACTTTATTCCCAGCTCCACTATTCTAACTGCAACTGTTTCAGCTTCACTTCATTAGCTTGCCTCGTCTGAATGCACAGTGGCTGTTATCAGCTCTTATCCTTCTGGCTCTTCAAAACAAATGCAGGGAGGGGGAGGGGGGAGGCGGGACAAGCAGCAACATCCCCTTTGTGACAGGAATTAACCGGGTCCATGGGAGATGTGGTTTAAATTTGAGAAACACAAAATGCTACACATAGCACCTTTACGAAGAAAAACACTTACAGCAGCAATTATCTTAACAGAAAATAACCTTTGACAGATTTATCAGAGGAGTGTCCCTTCAGTCAGCAACGCCTTGGGTCAGAGGACAAACTGGATGCTAACAATGAATGCTTCAGATTAATTATAACTACATGTAGCTCAGTAATTTAAGCTATGAAAATTGGTGAGGAGTCGGATAACCTCAGACATACCCCACAATCACACAACACATTAAATATAAAAACAAGGTCAAGCGCACTCTGAAAACCTATAATTATCATCAACAACGCCATATTTGGAGATCCAGTTGGTGAACACTTCCGGTGTTATGGTTTGAACACTTGTCTCTGCTCATAAAATGACATCACTGCCTGCTGAATAGTGGTATTATCTTCCGGTGTCCTTGAACTAAGGGGGTGTGTGGCATGTGTGGCATGTGTGTGTGTGTGTGTGTGTGGGGGAGGTGGTGGTGGGGTGTCAATGGCACTGCTGTGTCCTTACTGTCCTCACGTGCAGTCATGAGGAAGAGGCTGTTGTTTATGTTTAAGTCCCTGTAAACAGCCGGGAAGAAGTGCACTCTGGGAAGACTGAGTAGAACTGCATTAGCGGTGATGACAAAATCAACTCAATGCACAGGGCAGAATGTGCATGCAGCTAAATAAGTAATAGGCAATTCTTCAGATTAGGAGATTATGAAAGACTCGTGATATGTTTCTGGAGAAGTGGAGTCTCTGTGTTCTGTCATATCGGCTGCATGCGTGTGCCATAAATGCAACTGAGCACACTGTTTAAGACAAGCAAATACAGACATGCAAATACCAGATCCTGCACAAACACACGCAGATCAGGTGACATTATGCTCATGGTGGACATATGAATACACATTTTATGTTCCTCCCCAGCGGACACCAGCTGGCCGTTCAGTATTTCTGCTGGGACTTTCACTCATTATCATTGATGATGCACCAAGCAGCTCCTATTTCAATAAAATGTCAACTTGCAATGCTCTACCTCGTCACCCTGCAGAGTGAGTTTCACTGGAAGAAGACTGCAGGAATAACAGCTAAGAAACCAGAATATAATAACAAACAAGCTGCAAAAGAGAGACAGGAGAAAGAGAGAGACCCAAGATCCATGAATGTAATCTATATCTGTATCTAGTATATGAGTAATATAATTGGTTAACTGTTAATGATCCATCTACCAATCACCCATCATCATTTATACCTTTAAATGTGATAATCCCACCCACGCAGTCATTTCCCACGGAATTTGACCCCACAGACTGCCAGCTCATCTGATTTACAAGCGTTGATAAGCGCTCATTTCATTTTGCAAAAGTTCCCACGTCAGTTGTGAGCCAACTGTTCCGGTCAACACCATGTTTGGTAACATACTTGGTGCAGGGTGCAACAGACATTTTACGCTAAAAGCATAAACTACATGCACCAATTTGGACATTTCTAATTCATTCAATTCACAAAAGGAAAATTGAAATTAAATTTTAGTAAACTCTCCCTTAAAGGCCATACAAATCAGTTTGTGTTAATTCCATTTATCAATCCCGTAGACTATTTGTGGTATGCATGCAAGGAAGTCAAACTGTCAAAACCAAGCAAACAGAACATCACATCATAACATCATAACACAAAACTAATGGTGTTAGTAATTAATCATTAATCATTAACAGAGCCTTAACTGATTGATTAACAAGTTAAATCTCCTAGAGTGAACCAATAAAGGCATGAACCTGTTAATATTAACATGATAACTTATTGATAGTAAGTCAAGTATTGATATCTTAGGTGTTCAGACAGCTGCTGTACCACCACAGAAACAGAATGGATAGAACGGTCATTCCTATTCAAATCAACGTTCCTGCATGGTTGGAGTGGCGGCCATTTTTATGTGAACCGTAGGCCTAGTTTCCGTATGAACCGACTCCCTATGAACCGGCAAGTCGCTGAGAGGTTTTGCAGCAAGGACGAAGCAGTGGAAAACTGGCGTCTTGCGGCATTTCCGTCGCCTTGCTGCCAGGTAGATGTAGGCTAAGCTACGTTAGTTTATAGCATTTAAGGGGTTATATTAAATTAAAGGTACCTGTGTGGTGATGCTTACCAGCTACGTTTCCTAACATGCTAATGTTAACTAGAAGAGCTAGTGAGAGAAGCAGTCTTTGATAATGCTACGTTAGCCTTGTCGCTAACGTTAGTTTTCAGTTGAGTTTTAACAGTTAGCTAAGCATTCCTGCAGCAGACTCCTCTGCACAGTTCTCAAGCAAGTGTGACAGACTTTATGGCCTTAATACCCAGACTTGTGTTCTCACCATAGCAACTAACCCCTAAAATTCCATAATCACCATTTTATGCTGTGCTAGCCAAATTACCATGACAAACAGTGGAATGACCTTTCTATCTTTTAGACATTTAGCTGACATAGTCAACCAGGACGACATAAAGTAAGTGAACAGGTTGGGGTTCAGTGTTTTGCTCAGTGGCACTTCAACAGGACACAGGCTGTTGATGGATGCTACGGGTTCAATCACGTGACCTTCAGGTTACAGGACTGTCTCTTTAACTGCTGGTTTAAAGGACTTTGATTGAATTCCAGTGCTGTAGGATGTAGATAGTATTTGGATACTAAATTGGATTAAGCCGTTGGCAGATAGCACCGAATATCACACATAATTCTCATAAAATCCATCTGATCGGCATTCATGTCAGAATCTGAGTGGATTAACATTTTTTCTAAATATTTTCCACAACGTGTTGAGTAACCTTTCCTTTGTGTCTGTGATGTGATACACCAACAACACAGGGATCACTGGTTAAACAGCACTTTGCCAAATAGCTTTCTGACAATACAGAGGAGACAGGCTGGAGCTGGCAGGACCCTTTGTGTCTTGGTTATCAGCTGAGCGCTTATTTTGTCTCTGCTGTAATCCCCCCGTCATCTATGGGGGAGGATGAAAGCCCTCAGCCCTGACCCAAATTCACATATAGGCCTTGGGAGACAAAACAATAGCAAAGCTTACAAAAAAGCCCCTAATTATGTGTTTTTTTTTATAAGAGTGTAGGATACTCTCTAGAGCATTCAACAGGGGAAACCACACAATGAAAACAGCAATTCCTTACGCTTAGTCAAACATTTATCTGAGCCAGCGCAACACCCAACATTTCGACTCTAGGTCTTTTTCACGGGTCACATGACACACCCCTGACAAAGACAAAGAGTTGGAACATTGCGTACTGTGCTGGCTCTAACAATAAGGGTGCGTTCACAGCAAGCATGTTTGGTGGAGTTTATTCAAATTCTGAAGCGTTTCCTCCTTTAGTTCGGTTTGTTTGTCCAGGTGAGAACAATGCCGTTCGAACTCTGGCGGCACCAAAGAACCCGACCCGAAACCTACCGGAAAATGCGAGTCTCAGTCCTCATTCAAGAGAACTGTGGTGCGGTTCGTTAGGTGTGAAAACGTAATCCGAACCAACGGCTGGAAACGACCCCAAAACACAAGGGTTTATGGGTACATGGAGATGGAGGGTGACATCTGATAGCCAGCAGTTACTCATGAAATAATACTGAACCCAAAGCAAGCTGCACTCTGGACTGATGCTCATACTCAGCTATTTCTTCATGTTTTCTTAACTGGTTTGTGACACCAGAGAAGGGAATTTATGGCAAAAAGCTCAGACAATCCATCATGCTTAGATAAAGTTACAGGAACTGGAATCAGATTTGTTTTGACTCTCTAACTGGGTGACAGGTTACCAAAACTCTGTCCAATAAATGAGCTACTTGTGAGTCCAAGTGACTTTGGTTACAGTTACTATTGCTGATTTTTGCTCACATTGCTATCCAATTTTCTAAATCTGGATACAATGCAGCCACAAACGTGCATACAAGCAACGTAAAGAGATGGAGACGGAGAGCAGGAAAAAGTATCGCAGCCACAGGAGACTCATGAAATCTGATCTTTAGAATCACATCTCAAAAAAAAAAATCACACTGAAATCCCAGGTGTAACCATAGCCTTTTGTTTACAAGCCCTGGTTTGCTTGTAATTAGGAAGTGTGAACCTAAATGAACAAATACAAAACTGGAACAAAGTCAGCTTTTCCACTCTGGTTCTGACCAAAGAAAATCGGTAGGTGTGGTCGCACCTAGAGTTTGTAAAAGAAAGTCATTTTCCCTGTGTGCTATCCCTAGTGCATGTTCTACAGTGGGTTTAGTAGAATTATAGCGCTATAAAAGTCTACATTTTACATCTTTTCTGTGAGGACTGGTAGGCATCAGCAGGGCAGACTTTAGCATGGACAGACTGGTTACACAGTACGTGCTGAAAAGCAGTCTAAAACGAATATGACCCTTAGAACCCTTTCAACATCAGCATGTGACTGTGATTAGGTCAGGTTAACACGATCAAGTTAAACTTTCAACATATCATGTCCTATTTAAATGCACAAGGGTGGCACAGAATGATGGAAAAGCACGTGGACCGACATTTTAATGACATCAGAAGTCTGTGAGGACACAGGAAACGGGTGCAAGAGTTGCATAAAATAGGAATGCTGGTTTGACTCTTGACCTAGATACAAGCTAAATCATCGGTATTTGCATGTCGACCAGAAAATGCCTGCCATTGCTTGACTTTTAATCCCAATCGCTGCGGGCGACGTACTGCAAAGTCACCATTCACGACAGTTTGTGTTAAATTTTTCGCTCACAATGTGCTGATCCCGGCTTCAAATGAGAGAGTGAGGAAGTAATTATCCTGCTGGTTATGAGGTCACATCTTCTCCGCGGCTCATCCTCGAGCTAAAACGAGGATTGCAACAAACTCAGCCATTCATCCGGGGCCGCGGTGACAAACATGTGACACAAAGAGGCATGACTCCACGTTTGCCGTAGCTAAATGTTAATCGGTCATATGAATTATGCGTCGGCCACATGCTGAGCTTCCCCAAATGACCGCACTACCGGATGACTATCAGCAGCACTGTTGTTGTTTTGCGAAACACAATGCCCCCCATTCAGTCGGGTTCAATGGCTTTTGAACTGGTAAGCTCCACAGATTGTTGCGTGGAACGATGGAGGCTGAAGACGTCAACAAACCACCGTCAGCTGCTTACAATGCTTGACAAACACTGGTTTCGAACAAAAGGTGAAGGGGGGGTGGGAGGGTTAACTGACACTGACCCATCTGACCCTCCATCCACCTGATGGCTTTTCCAGACATAACAACATCACACCTTAGTGCATTCAGGTCAAACAAGCCCGGGCCTGTTACAGTTTGACCCCGAGAAACCAAGAAGTCAATGGAAAGAGAAGCCATGTGGTCCCAAGTTACAAAACCTCTGCAAACACAATGCGGAGGGCAGCGCTGCATCTTCTGTCACAGTTCATATGGGTTCAGCTGACAGACAACCAGCAAAGAGGAAGTGAGATGACCTAATTCTCAGACGGCGTGCTTGTCACCTAGTTTCCTAACAACCAAGCGTGTCATCGACAAAAGGATACAATGCGCCGAATGTCAAAGGTTTTCAGTCGGCTTCTGTACATTGGCTGCCTGTTCGTTTCAGAATTGATTTTAAGATTTTACTGATCAATTTTAAGGCCCGGATGAGTCTGTTATCAAGTTATATCGCAGACCCTTTAACCCCATATGAGCCAGATCACAGCGTGGGGTCCTGGGACAGGTTGCTATTGGCTGTTCCAAAATGTAGATTAAAAACCAAAGGCGATCGGTTCTTTTCCATCAGAACTCTTGGAGCGACTTGCCTGAGCTCAGGCTGCTAAATCTATATCATATTTTAAATCATTTCTTAAAACTGAGTTTTATAGACTAGTATTGATCCTCAATTGTTTTTGATCTCCCTGTTATGGTTTACTTTTATGGTTTACATGCCGTGCTTTTATATTTCTTGCCTTTTAGACGCTTTTTACTCCTTAGTGGCCATTTTGAAAAGTGCTATATAAATGATTATTATTATTCATATTAGTATAGGGCAAGTGAAAGGGGTGCATTTTTTTTTAACTTACAGTAAACATGACCAATCACAAGAAAAATTTGTGTTAGTGCCTGCTCATCCCCATGACTATGTTTAGTTATGACATGATTTATAACATCCTGGTTGGGGCTTTTTACAATTACTGCTGAAATGATAATCCCAATATTTTGAAAGATATTGTGCGATCTCAGTTATTAATCACGATTGTTAGTTCTGACGATTTAAGAAACAAGCATCTTAACATTTTTCAACGACATTTTCAACAACAGCAGACATTCTAAATGAGATTAGATGTTTCAATATTGCCAATATTGCCAGTATTCGGTCACTGCTAAGCACAAACCGCTTTGAAACTTTCAGCATACGACCAGGACTGTCTCTGCTTCGAAAAATAGCCTTCTGCAGGTAGAAAAGGGAGAATATATGAAAACTGGACTGCTGAAATGAAGCATGTCTATCAATCACATTTACATACACAGTAACAGAGTCAAATTCTATGTGATTCAACATGTTATGAATAGATGAAGTGTGCACCGTTGAGTCTATGTGCAAAACAAATTCAGGGCTAAGAAAAGTCTGTTCTTTTTTAAGTACCAGATGGGTGGACTTTGCACTGCTCAGTCGCTTTGACTGTTGCTTGGAAAGAGGAATAATAATAATGTCAACATTAAAAGGGCAAAAAAAGAGAAGCGTGTCCCAAGTGTGTGTTGGTTTTGGAGTACCATGTACACATTGTTCTGGTTCTGGCCTGGTGCGTATTCTTAGAACAAATTTCCTGCTACTTCCTTCCCGTCTGTAACAAGCTGGGAATTTTTGCTGGGAACACCACGCCCCTTTCTGGCAGGACAGTTGGCCTTGTTACTGAACTGTTCTTCCCACTGTGGAGAAATAAAAACAAGGAAAGCCAGTGACCTCATGCAGGGTCACCGTCCTGCAGCAGAGGACATTGTGTGCTGAGAAAGAGCGGACAAATGGCATGTTGTTGCCGTCTCACAGCACGACCACTGTGCTGCCATAGGAGAGAACTACACAACATATTCACTCACTGAAGGGGTTAAAAACACAGCTACAGTACAACAGGGAAAAAAGTTAAAGCTGCAAAATAAAAAAAAAAATAAACAAATGAACCACAACAGTGAAAGTTGTTTAGGTGAAGCGCATTTAACTATATGAACGCAGCTTAAACACACAGACAAACAACAATGTGAACAAATTAAAAGTCAGGAACCACAAACGGCAGGAAGGCCTGATAGGAGGCGTCATGTATGTGACAGCTGTCAACAGGGTTCCCACAGCTTCTTAAACATCAAATTCAAGGACTTTTCAAGGACTTTCCAGGCCCAATTCCCTCAAATTCAAGGACCCAACACGGATCAAGGTTAATTACTGTTACAACACTGAGAATTTTTATAATGAGAACTAGCAGGCTTTACAGAAGTTCAACAATTAAAAAGAGAGAGAGGCTTGAATGTGTGAAGACTTCTCAACTGTGCTGTTACAGTGACGGCAGACTATGCGGTCTCTTGCCTTCTCTAACACAGCTCTGCAAAACAATATAAATTCAAGCACTTTCAAGGACCCGTGGGGACATTGGGTCAATGTGGATAAGCCGTCTATAAATATTGCACTATGGTCATCATCAGTCTAAGAATACAGTTTCAAAAGGCAGGATGACTGTGCTGAGGGGGACATGACACATCACCCGGTGGATTAAATGTGATCTCTGATAAGCATCCTCACACCACCGAGAGCTCAGGGTTCAGAGTTCAGGCTGAGGTGGCTATTTTGAGACTATTTTTAAACTCCTATTTAAAGTAGCGACCTGCAACATTCAACCTGTCGCCGGTTCATGAAAGCTTTTTACATTTGCTGATGATCGAAAGACCCGGCGTGTGGTAGCTCTTTCCAGGGAAAAAATCCTCCGCCGCACCGGAAGTGACGCGTTTCCCGACAGCAGCAATAGCGGTTTGTTATTTATTCCAAGAATACATAGAAGAACTGGGTAGTTAGCATGAGCAGCGATAGCCACCAAGGCTGAACAGACAAAGAAAAGAGCGCCGCCTACAGAAACTCAAACTTCACCAACAGAAAATCCAAGGAAAAACGATGTCACAGTAATGGCCGCGCTGCTTGTGATCTCTGGGAAATGCAGTGCAAAAAGACCACAGCAAAGACCGCCTACCAGAGAAAAAAAAAGAGGATCTATATGCTCTTTTTCCACCAGCGGCCTGTGATACACCCAAGTGCTTTGCTAACCCTACACAAACTTTCCTAGCTTGTCCTGGGATGTGAAGCAGAAACCTTGTGGGTGCTGCGCCCCATCTGTGTGCATGAACAAGTATCTCCCAACAGCAGGAACGAGAGAGCCAAGACTTTAGGCTGACATCTAATGAAGCACTCTTTCTGTCTTTGAAGCTCTTTCATTGACATTGGGGTGTAAAAGCTCCAAGAAACACAAGTCAGTCTCCCATCCCATTCATTGTCAATGGAGCACTTCCACAAAGCATCTTGATGATATCAAGGATTACAGTCTTGGTTCTCTGGCTTCTTTTTGTTTTGGGAGAGGTGTTAAGTATTTTCTAAACTGTTAAACATAAATTCTGTTTCCGCTTTACTGCAAACTGCAAAGACTTGACCTATCTGTGCATCGCAGGCTATATGAATTCCAAGTATTCACAGTTTCTGATGAACAAGTCAGTAACTCTGTAGAGAAGCAGTTATGTCAAAGATAAACTTGTGCGTCAGCTGACTTCCCAGAAACTGTTGCTTTTTTTAAAACGGCGGGGGCGGGCTGTTGCTACGAGGAAGTGGAAAAGATTCAACCAATGCTGTGTCTGCGCAGCCAAGCCTCAAGCTCAAGTTACTCAAATGGTAAATAAACTTCTGTCTGGTTTGTGCTGGAACTGGAAGCGTCTGTTAAGTAAACTGCATGGAGAAACTTTTGAGCAATCAAATATGCTGCAATGAGCTTCAACTTGTTGAGCTTGTTCTGACGTTGATCTGAAGTGTTTTGCAATATAAACTACACAATTTCTACATTGTAGAAGTGAGACACTTCCCACAGAAAGGCCTGCAGAGAACCAGTATGAAGCCTGCAAAACGCACACCTGGCTGGCTTGTTTTCTTCACAATCCATAGGAAAGACTTGACAGTTTTTGAAACTTTAATGCACACAGTACTTAGTATTTTACAGAATGTTATCTGCAAGGGCTACAGCATAATGCATAGAGTAGAACAGAGCAGAACTCAGCAGAACCGAGTCCTGAGAAATATTGGATTGCTTTGCGTTTGGGTATTTTCTGAGATGTGATGAGAGCTGAAAAATGACAAATCAATACTCCCAACAATATCTGAATGCTAAGTATGTGCGATGAAAGCCACTCCTTTAACCAACCCATGAGAGGAATGTGCCTAACCTGTTTAAGGAATTGTTACCTGCTTTAAGTGGCAATAGCGATAAGCAATAGAGAAATGACACTCCATTATTATATTTGACAAGCTTCTTCAGTAACAGATGATTTTTTTTTACACTTACTGAAACAACTGCAGATGAGGAAGAACCTTGTCAAGTAAGGAAGTAAATTCAAAAAAATATTTTTTGCATCAAACTGTTATTGTGCTGTGCA
Source organism: Centroberyx gerrardi (assembly GCF_048128805.1). Lineage (NCBI taxonomy): Eukaryota > Metazoa > Chordata > Actinopteri > Beryciformes > Berycidae > Centroberyx > Centroberyx gerrardi. Next base: position 4,444,458 of record NC_136008.1, on the reverse strand, counting down.
GAATCCTTGGCCAACAAACTACGTCAGAATTGGTTTTTTTTTTTTACCAAAATGAGCAAATCCCAAGTATTAGTGTCTTAAAGGATAAAGCGGGTGTTTTTAATGCATTCTTACCGCCAACAAATCCTATGAAAATAACTAAATCAGCAATGAATTTGTTTTGCTAACAAGTCTCGTCCATGTAGCCGATGCCCAGTAAAGCGAGACATGGCTTTATTGTAGCCATAGAACTCCATTGTATTAAAAAAACCGATTAAAAACACGTCAGAGAGCCATGCTGCTGCTCTGCAACATATTTCATCATCACGATGCACCGGGCCGGCCGACTTTTTCCTCAAACAACTTAATAAGCCGGCTGTAAACACGTTTTCCATCTCAGGAAAGTAGTTCCGTAGCACCGAAAATAGTCCCCGGCGTAATGAAGAATTCGTTCCCATTTGAATTTGATTTGGTAATAACTACAACAGTCTGACTTTTCATGGTAACAGTTAGCGATTATCAAAATTTAGTCTTTGTGAGCTGTATTTCAAGGTTTTTAGCTTACAATTGGAGCCAATGACTTCCGGGTTGACGGCTAAAAAGGGAACGTGGGAAGTTGGAAAGTAATGTGGGTAGAGCAAACACATTGTTGATTTTGTTATTTTCATAGGATTTGTTGATAAGAAATGTATTTAAAACACCAGCTGTACCCTTTAATAACCCCCTACACATACAATTACTTTAAGATTTTCAAGTTTTATATACATCATGGAGAAAATGTGTGCTGTGTACACATTTATGGTAATTCATATCAGAATATTTAGCATATAGCAATGACTGTTTCCAATATTGTGCAGCCCTATCATGAAGTGCTTGCTGAGAGCTTCATCAAAGCATGTGTTAATACTCCAGGTAGTAGAGAAAATAATATATGCACATAGGCTTAAATAATGTATTGCTCCAGTAAGCTAGCTCCCAACATCAAGGTTGTTCAGAGAATTAGCTTGCTTTGCATATCTGCCCCAAGACACTGCAGGGCTGCCTGTTTTCTGCACCCCCCCCAATCCACTTGTGGATGGTGCAAACTGCTCTATGAGATTGCCTCAGCCCCAATTCCCCATTGTGTAGCAGCCTGTTCTTCACAATGAACGTGTGCAGCGGTAACCAGGGTGGAGGCTAACATCATGAGCTGCGGGAGAGGACTAGGGGAGGTCTGCTGTGAGCCATCTCCATGGAGAGGCCTGCTCCATTTCCTCCTAAGACCTGATGAGTGTGTGTTTGTCCTGTAACCCGAGACAACGGGAGGATCTGAACAAACAAGGACGCTGACACACATCATCACTAAGAGCTGCACAAACACTCTGAAAAGGATTCCCCTGTTTGAGGCTGGATATGGCCCAGAGATGGTCTACCTTTAATTCACAAGTCTTTATCCAGAGTGACTTGCAATAAGTGCAGAAACAGCAGAACCTTCAATTCCTAGATCAATATTGGAGCTGAACAATTAATCGAAAAAAATGTAATCTTCAGCCATTTCAAAATCGCAGAGGCTGCAGTTATATTTTTATAAAAGAGAGAGGCGTATAAAATGTTTTAGAGCTACAGGTAATCTTTGGTCCATTAATCAAGCGCAATATTGGTGAAAACCTTTCATCAGACTCAGTAAATCCTGCACACTGACAATCACTTGTCTTTAAGCAATTTTAAAGTTCTAAAAAATTTATGACAAGAACTTGTGATCATGTGAATCGCAAATGCAATATTCTGTCAAATAATCGCAACTTGATGTTTTGTCAATATCGATCAGCCGTAATCAATATTACATGTGAGTGAGGATAATCATTCCTCACTAATTAATAGTGAGGAAGTCCAGAAACCAGGCTGTAACCCTTTCTGACTGCAGCCATATCTATCCACTTATTTGACTATCCTATAAATATGTATATATATTCAAATATGGGGTTCATGGGCCTGGATGAATTTGAAATCAAACTTCAGTCATTTCCTCTTTGAGTTCACCGTTTGCAGAACTAGAACAAAGGAACTGGGGTGTCAGGTTCACCAAAACACAAGTGTGAACTCAATCATCCCTTGAACTTGCAACAGCAAACTCTGCAACATCTTCAACTTCCACTCACCCTGGTTGGTCAATGAGGAACACAATACCTACACCCTGCATTATTTACATAGCTGAAAGCATGACTTTTTAGCTTTGTCCCGCAACACCACTGACCAGGGGTGAAGTTCACCCAAATTCACACAAACAGGTCTGTGATGCAAATCAATAGAGATCAGACATTACCATTTGTTGCTTCTTTGGTGATCGCTGCATTTTGAAATACAAATATCTCATGCTATTTTGGTACAAATGAAAAGCAACAACAAAAATTCCCACTTATTTTATATCTAAGAGATATTAGGTATCAAATACCTGAGGGAGCAGACTGAATGGGAATTAGAACTGAATGATTAATCGAAAAAAATCTAAAATCGCAATATGAACTTCTGCAATTTCCAAATCGCAGAGGCTGCAATTAATTGTTTAAGAGTTTCGTCCAAAATGGATTTCTGAACAAGGTGTTTTAGAGCTCTAGGTAATGAATCAAAACCTTTCATCAGACTCAAACTCAGTAAATCCTGCACACTGACATCTACTTTTTTTTTTTTTTTTTTAGTTCTAAAGAAATAACGACAAGAAAAACTTTGGATAATATGAATCGCAGTTTAAATCGCAAATACAATATTCTGTCAAATAATCGCAATTCGATTTTTTGTCAATTATCTCTCAGCCCTACTGGGAATGATGCTAGTGCAACTGGCTCACGCCTCTTTCCATCATCTTCTCATTAAGCTATGGGGAAACCTCCTAACCTGCGGGATGACTGCAGGGTCTGACCTTTCCACACACTATCAGTGCCAGACATGCATGCAAAGAAAGCGCTGTGGTATTTCCGCCCCGTCACCTCTGAGCCCGTCTACACCATGATCAGTGACTTAATGACCTAAGTGAGAAGGTGCTGTGTTCCACTGCCTGCCAATTTTGATTTGCATACAAAAAAAGAGTAATGGCCAAAAGAAAAGTTATAGCCTACTTGTGTTACCCCTGCCTGCAAAGCCCTGGCTGTCATGTCCAGATATTGCAATAATGCAGCGGTTTTCAATCATGTGGCATCTAGACCCAATAGCATGCAGGTTTTCCTTCCAGCCAAATATGATTTGAAAGGTGCTGCTTGAAAGGTGTGCTAATCAGTGAAACCATCTGATGTAGTGTTTGGTTGGAAAGATAACCTGGATACTTTTGATTGAAAACCGCTGCACTGACAGATAACCCTAGCTGTTATACAACTGTATAGGCCGCAAAGGAGGGGAAAAACCTTCTGCACAAACTGAAATTAGGGGTTTGAAGAGAGATGATGGGACTTTGCTGGTTTTGAGCCCAGAAACGGCGATATTAACACCAGCCAAGTGGAGGTTTCTGCTGTGGATGGTGTGTTTTTCTACTCTATCAGCTACCTTTGTCAGGTAAACCTCACGTGCAGGTCCTACTCTACAAAACACTGAGTTGGCTGGTAAAAGAGCTGGTGGATGGTTAATTTGGGGGATTTTTTGGTCACTATGATCCTGTGGACAAAAAGATGTTTTCCTGCACTAGGCAACTGAAAGCCTCTGAAACAAGGAAGTAGACAATGTTATGCAACCTTTGAGGATGAACTGGTTGTCACCCCAGTTTCACAAGCCAGATAAGGCTTCGAAATATTCGCCTGTGATGCTGCTGTGCACCAGCTCTTGCAGAGATGTGAACTGTTACCAGTGCAAAGCTGTGGCTGCAGCCGAGAGCGCGCTGCAGACTGTGACGTAGTAGATAAGGCGGTGTTGCCAAACCCCCATCAAATTTCTAGGAAATAGCAGCCTCGGCTCTCTCTCGTGGGGTGTGGTGTGAATAAACATCAAGGACCTACTTACAGAACGGGTGCCGAACGGGTATACTCATTTAGAGCAGGGGCGGTTCATTTTCAGCACAGTAAAATAGTGTGGTTGTAGATGCAACTTCTGACTTCTGCTTTGTGCACCTTTTCCCCTAACAGAAGGACAGTATCAAAAGGTCAGACCAGGTGAATAACAATGAACTGTTTATTGGCTAATGAAAAGGTCAAAAATTGTGAATTGTCATACAACATTTTTAATTAGCTTAGAACTGGGTGTGTAATTTGCATTACTGCCTGCTTTTGATATAACTTGAATGCACTTTGAATTCACTTTGAGCACCAAAAGTACTTTGTTAGGTGAGCAGTGAGAGCTTTGGTGCTGTTGTTCCATCACACCAATCTGCAGCAGAGCCAAGGTTGCCATTCCACAAAGTACAGTCACTTCGTCCAACACCCTCTAGCCTTCCTGGTTACCGCACAGCCAGCAGTCTTGAATGTGCTCGCTCTTCTCTCCTAGTGCAGACCTGAACCTCAATATTTCCCTAACCAGGAAGTCGAGCTACTTCCATGCAAATCCGCCCCCTCCTCCCCTGACATGCTTGGAGTGTCCATACAAAGGAGCAGGATCCAGGGGTTATGAATGGGCTCTATGGAAATGGGCTTCATGACTGCATGGCAGGGAAAAATGCAGCCCCTCCTCCCTGCTGTGGCCTGGGACTCAGGTCTTGAATCTAGGTTAATCTCAACTCCAGGCTGAGCATTTCAGTACAACATTCCCAAATTGCAGAACACCATTTAAAACAAAGGAATTGTATTATTGTATGAACCATAAGTAACTACAATAGAAGCCAGAACATCACATCAACTTGTGGTCCGCACCGATTTTAATTTTAATAGAAATAGAAACATAGTCATTTATTAGAAAAATAAATTTTATGTAAATTAAATAAGCCCTAATAGGGCGAATAAACCGGTGGCCAAAATGCAGATAGCTGAATGTTATGTCCATCTTCCAAACCTCCGAATCAAGAGCAAGAACAAAAAGAAGAAGAAATCAATCGAGGTGTGATTCTGTGAACATTTATGAGCTCGTTTCCGTCTCGTACAGTCCAATCTAGCCTTCTTTGGAAAACCAAACTGAGCCAAGGGTGTTGGAAGGGTAAATCAAAGTAGGGGGTTGTCTCCAGCATGAATGTGTCCTATCTTGCCCAGGTACAAAGAAGAAGTCTCTGTGAGTGTCCAACAAATTCACCTGATCAACAGGGCCAGCGTTGCCCCAATACCAGCAAATCCAGCAAAGGCCATGAGCGTGTTCCTCACCGTGGACTCCGGGTCGGCTACCCGAAAGAACTCAACAAACCCGTCCTGAAAAACAAGAAGGAAAGAAAACAATGTTAGAAGAAAGCCTTAGGGTAAAGCACAATAGCAAGGACGTGTTACCAGACATGTAGGCTTTGTTGCACAATGGATTAGTTATGCAACAGGCACATTTCATTCCCCTACATCCTGTCATGCAATAATTAGTCATAACTCACCCAGGAGTTGTTTTTGACCAGCCAGTCCCGCTGGTCAGTCAGCAGGTATGTGGAGATCTCCTGGCCCACCAGTTCCACGCAGTGCTCCCTGCGCTTCTCCTTCAGGTACTGACACACCACCGCCCCGAAGGCCACCAGGCTGGTGATGCGGCCCCAGTTGGTGGTCCCGTCCCCGAACAGATTCTTGGCTACCGACGTGACCACGGTCATGTCGTCCCCTCTTTCATCCAGCCCAAGTTTGTTGACCATGCCTAAAAATGAACGCCTTGGGGTCAGAAACCTCTCCCGTTTGTGGATTTAGCTAACGTTAGTATTCCTGTCAGGCTGCCAACGTCAACTATAACCTATTTATTTTATAACAGCTTTCAACTCACTTACAAAAATCTGCAGCCAAAACAGGAGTTTCAAATATGGAGTCTGTTGTTAAGACTTTACTGGAGTAAATACGCAGCATGTGGCTCGTGCAGCTGAAGGCATTGCACGGCTTGGGAAGCATAAATCCACACAGACTGAAATCTACCTACCGTTGTATGCGTATCGATGTTTCTCCAGAACATCATCCACTACTCTTCTCATTGTTGATAGCGCCTTCTCTTCCATCCATCGCGGTTTGGAAAGACCCGCAAAGTCTCTTAAGAAACTGTCAATTAGTTGCCTTGTGTCATTTTCCAAGACTTCGTCCCCTGCTGGGCAATGCGTGTCGAGTTCACTGTCCGACTGCAGCTCCGGCGTGCACGGCAAAGAGCCGTCGTTGTCGTTATCATCCCGAATGTCTTTTGGTGCAAACCCATTTGGTTTGTTTACTCCCAACATCTTCGGCCGCTTTGGGGTGTCGCTGGGGGAAGCATTCCCGTTACGAGAGTCTATGGATGAGGCCATGGCTATCTGAGGGGAGGAATTTCCAGAGCCGTAGTGCATGGATCCCTCGACGACTCCATTTTGAGGAAGAAAAATACAACTCCCAATTGTTCCGGCTGTAATAGCTTGACTCGACCGTCTTGTAGAAATAATATTCATCTTGATATTTACTTTGAACGTTAAGCTTAAACTTTACATAAAACTTAGATCTAATTTAGGTTTACTGCTAGCTTATATCAAACAAAAAGCTAGCCTTCTCCCTAACGTTCACACTTCCTCCATTGCGGGCTGAACTGCAACGGAAGTGAAGCTGCTTACGTATAAGTCTTAAGCTGGAGTGGGCGGTAACGTGCGTCGTCGTACGTACGTCAACGTGCGACGTCACCGAAAACTATCCTCTACTTCCTCAAACAAATAAACCGCTCCTTTCTTACTATCCCCGTTTTTAAATGAAAATAAAAAACAAAAACAAAAGGACGGGCTTATTTCTCAAATGAATGGAAAGGCCTTGTTGTTTTTTTTAAATCGGAGAGGGCGCCTCACTCCCGTTTACCCGGTAGATCAATATGAAACCTTCTTGGTATAGATATAATCGATCTGTGGGCGCAGTTATTTTTGTATTTTTCCATTACATGAAAGATTAAAATATCCCTCCGAGGAAGCATTCCTAGAAACATGCGAATACAAACCAGTTTCACATAACAACAACAACAATAATAATAAATAACAAATAATAATAATGAGCAGCTAAAACGACAAATATATATTTACCCATTTCTAAAATTGTCTAATCTGGTAAATCACATTTTATTCCAACTAAGTTAAAAGTTTTCCACTTTCAATTAACAGTCACGTTGTAGATTTAATGAGGAAAAATGTCCGCGATTGTGTTCTGTTGTAGGGCCATTGTGGCATTATAAAAGCCACTGACTTTCACCCTTTGATAAATGTCTAGACTGTAGATTAGCCAAGACTACTCTGAGTCCTGACATCGATTCTAGACTATGCTAGAAAAGTAGCAGTGACTATTACACACATACGCAATCTATTTATTGCAGTGAATAGAAAAGGGGGGACATATCATTGACAGGTGTTAACATGTGGCAATAATATAATATCTGATTGGAATTGGAAAAACTAGAGCCAAGGGGTTTTGAATTCTTTCTTACAGCAGCATTTCTGTCACTCCAATTAAACATTTTTAATCTATAGACCTACTCTACACATGTCGGTTACAAGAATTTCTATAGTTCTTCTATACGGACAATTCAGTTAAATAGCTTCAATGTTTATTTACATATTCAAGATGAGTAACAGAAAAAAACCCAGTATATTTCAATGGTGAAGAAGGTCCTGCCCTCACTTGCCAAACTTCCCTTTCAGCCTCTGAAAATAGGATTCTGCCGCCCCCTAGTGGTCAGAGGCAGGTTGTACCCCTCATCTGCACCTCCATTGTGTTTTACCCACAAGATGTAAGACACTGGGACCTTATCCTCTCACCAGGCTCCATGTCTGAGGGGCGTCACAGGCTGCAGGAGTCCTGATGTAAGGAGAAGTTTCCCCATTTACACCAATGGTACAAACAACCAGAACAGAGGCCCGACATCAACAGAAAAACATCAACAAGGAACTCTTATTAATGTAAAAGTTTATTTCAAATACTGACAAAAATCCTCTCACCTACTCCCACACAACTGAAACATTCCAAGTACTCCTGTACTTTCTGAAGTCTTAAAATCATTCCTGTGTTCTCCAGTCATCCTCTTTATCATGTAAACCCCTTTTTTTTTCTTCTTGGAAGCAAGGGTGCCTCTGATATCCCTGCAGTTATTTTGGGCCAGGATGAAATATAGTAATTATGCAGTAAGAGAACACATGAATAAAGAAACATCATTTACTTGCAAAACAACAAGAGAACAGATAAGGTAAAAGCAGCACAAAGTACTTCAGAGCACACAGCCTGTCATTTCTTTATACATTCTGGCACGTGTTTATCGTAGCTGAACGAGAGACACCCTGTGACTTGGTATTTAAACATACCCTGCTATATCCTCTCATTGAACTGCTCCGTGCAAAGCCAGACATCAAGTAGCGTTCAAGAACTCCTGTCCAATGTTGTAGCCTATTCACCCAGATTTTTTTTTAACAAGTTTACTTCTTAAAGCTCAAGATTAGGCTTTTACACACAATCAGATGCTTAACGGTCTGCCCTTATCATTCAAAGAGACATGAAGAGTTGTGGTCAATTCATTTCAACTCTGGCTAGACCCACAGCTGGATCAAATTCAACAGTGCAAGTTCAAAATTCAAGGGTAGAATTGCCATTTATACTGACCAAAGTCAGAAAGTGAATTGACCTCGCCACAGGAGCTGGGACTCTGGATCAGAGGTCCTCGGGGAGGAAGAGAGTCGGATTGGTAGAATCATAGAGGACAGGTGTTCTTTACAGGGCATCGTCTCTAAGATTTGTCATCGACTGAATCAGCAGCATTTACACATATATCCATATGATACAGATTCACAGAGCCTCTGCAGTACACGTAGATAGAGCAGAAGTAGTGTTTTAACTGAGAGGAGAGAGGAACCATTGAATCAGAGAAATAGCTCAGGCCATGAAAAGAGTGAAAAGCAGGTGAGAAACAACACAAAAAAAAACCTTCCCCGTTAAAGTCTATTTACAATGGCTGGAACAGAGAAAAGCAGCGCATTCATACAACACCATAACAAGCATACTTATAGGTCAATTCTCTTTCACCCACTGCAGTTTGACACATTTCAAAGTCTCAATGAGGAACATGTGAGGTGGAGAATGTGATGGTGCATGCACCCTATCATCTAGTGGCGGAGTGTGCGTTTGTGATCGTTCCCTGAAGCAGTATTACACAAGGAGGCTGATTCTCCAGTTCAGTCGGTTCAAACTGGACTGCACGCATTCAAAGTTTTGCAGATTCGTCGATCACACCTCCGACCTCTTTTTCAGACGCTGAACCACGTCAACAGGTGGGACTCGAGCAGAGAGCGCACGCTCACACTTTGCCCCCTCTCCGCGTGTTATAAAATCTCTCTCCGCTTTGCCAAGTGTTGGAGTGAGCGCATCCTGCAAGCATGCAGTGTCCCACTTTAAGCCCGCGATGACGATCTTAGGAGCTGGGTTGACACCTGTGGTTATCAGGTTGCCTGCTGTTTACCCCATGACACCACTGGGATCAAAGATTAGTCTGTTTAGCGTGTCAATACGGGAGGAGGGAACTGTTCAGCAAGGCATTGTGGGGGCTCCTATCTGATGTGAAGAGTAGACACAAGTCTGGAATCCAGCTAGTGTATAAGGGACCTAACTGGCGGTCTTCTCTTTATAGAATTAGTGTTTCACAACATGAACTGCCACCGACAGGGAACCAGCTAGGCCTGATTGTGATATATATATCTATATCTTGAAAGTGATATAACGGTTAACCAGAAGAAAACAGTCTCAAAAGACACAAGAAATAAACGCCCATGTTTTTTCTGAGTATTATTTACAGAAGCATACAGTCTTATGCAGGGTGTTTTAATCCCCCCTACAAATCTTTTAGGCTCGTAGTAAACACACGTCTTGATGCAACTCAACAGCCACCAAACTAAGATTTAACACGGACATTGGCATGGTTCCCAGCCTTTAAAAATGATACAGGGATATATTCGGCTGGCTCTTGCCCTGGGCCGCGAACAGGAGCGTGTGTGTATGGATTGTCAGGACAGCAAAAGGGAAAGGAGGGAAGGAAGGAAGGAAGGAAGGAAGGAAGGAAGGAAGGAAGTGTGACCGTGGACATTCCTCGGCTCCGTGTGGTTGTTCTGATACTTCCTAAATCTAAGCAGATGCCCCGCTCCCTTCAAAAGACGTGTTAAGTTTGTTTGTTTTTTTTTGTTACATGTTACAATCATGCAGCATATTTAGAGAGAGAGAGAGAGAACAGGAGCAAAGGGAGTCAAGAATTAAAGCAACGTGAGCAGAGAGAAAAATAAAAATGTGCAGTTTCCGATCCCTTTAGGCTGAGCTGCAGCAGACGACCTCGGGATTTGTCTGACAAAAGATGACCGAAGGACGAGATAAAAGGAACCCACCCCCCCCATTTCCCAATACGGTTTGAGCGAATGCTTACGATAGGCAGCCGCCCCTCAGAGATTTGGTATGCAAGCAATTATTCACAAATATCTAACCCCCACCCCCCCACCCACCCACCCCCAAACCAGCCACCAGCATGGATGGGGAACACAAAATGTCAAAGAACGCGGTGCGACCATGGTTCCTAACTCCCTTACACACACGACATTATTTTGGTGTCATTCAGGATGCAAAGAAAAACATACTGTACAGAATACAAAGTGCATTAACTCACCCCATCCAACCCCCCCCGCCCGATGACACACATCTACTGTGACGCATCTTGGAACACCGAAAACCAAGACATAAGGGAGGCGGTAGAGCAGAGTGCGCAGAGGGGGCAGAGCCGTGTGCGGCGAGAAGGCAGAGAAGGTCCTCCGTCCCTCCCACCCCACCCCACCCACATACAAGCAAATGGAGTTAAACTTATACAACTCTGCCCGATATGTTAAAGCCAAGTGGTGCCTGGGGATGAAAAGGGAAGGGGGGGGGGGTGGGGGGGGGTGGGGGGGTGGGGGGGGGGAAGAGAGAGGGGGGAGGAAGGGTGGAGGTGGACATCTTGGGGAGACGGGTGTGGAGGGAGGGGGGGGACGCTTGCCGGGAGCCCCAGGTTGGGGGGGTGTGGGGGTGTTTCTGGGGTGACGGAGGCTAGCCGGCTAGCTTGCTGGTCACCAAGGAGGACTTCCTCTGCGGCAGGTCCTGCGGCGTGGGAATGTGGTCCCCGGTCACCAGGTTCTTGTCGGGCCCCGCCACGGGAAGCTGCTTGTTCTTCATCTTGGCCTTGGCCATGTTGTAGTCGCCCGAGTCAAAGTACTTTTGCTGCGTGAGAAGAGAGAAAAGAAGACACTCGCTCGCTTTTAGACATCTGCCGTTTTCTGATCTCACTGGTTTTCATCAAAGACAACATGGATTTGATGTGCGGACCTTCTCGCCGAAAGACGAAACACTTCAAAGCCTATTTAAACAATTTCATGGAATAATCTAGTTAATGAGGGTTTCGTAGCGCTGATTCGATCAAACACAACACCCAAAAGGAAAAACTCTGGGACACTCTTACACTGTTATACATCATTAATGTGTGATGTTCAGTGTATTCCAGGAGTTATTTTGTGATTAAGTGCTGCAATTTACTTTTTTGGTGAACCCACTTTCCCTCAACCTGCCTCATCTACTTCTACTTCAGTTAGAGATTTTCTATGTTTCCCAGAATGCCTCTTGACAACCCCCAGAGAAGGGGGTTCTTTGTGCTATATATATATGTGTAGGTGAAGAGAGCAATAGCAATAGTGATAGCGTAATACGTTTTTCCAGTGAAGAAAAAGTGAGAGTGGAGAGAGACCAATGCCGTTGCCCCGGTGTTCAAATTACAAAAAAGCCATCGAAGAGGCCTTCATATTTCACATGCTACCAACGTAGCTGCATTGCATTATGGTCCACTGAGGATGCTGTCGGTGGAAAAATTGGTATCTCAGCATCTTCTACAATGGATTTCTCCCTGTGTGATTGTAGAACGAAAATGGTGGGTCTAAAAAGAAGCTCTGTGACGTCGTCTTATGTTTGCCCAGTTATCTGCAGGATAAAGAAAAATACAAAAAACACACACCAAAAAATGGGCCAAGAAATACAAGGTACATCACCAAGAGCTGTGTTTGTTTTTAACAGTGTCAAAGTGTTTTAGGGTGGATTTTTCCTTCAATTTGTACAATTTATGTTTTCCTTGTTCAAGCTTTACTGTCAAGTGAAGCACATTGAGTTTCCCTGTGCTATATAAATAAAATTGTACTTACTTAAACAAATGATGCACAGGAGCTAGATTGATCGCTGTATACTGTATGTGTCAAAATTCAGCTGGACCAAAAGCTTGAATATTCTCAGTTTTGTTTACATTTTACATCAAATGCGACACATAATGAATGAGCAGGTAGGGGTTAAGTGCTTAAGGACACTTTGACTGAAGGCTGCTGTGGGGATCAAACCTGGGACCTTCTGGTTAGAGGATGGTCTTTAACCAGGAGGCGGGTCCTTATCTGCTACCCAGTCCCGGACCAGCTGCGGTCACCTACCCCTTTCTGTAGTCTCTTCATGAGGAAGTCGGAGCCCCCAGGCTTCTGGCCCAGGCTGGGGTACTTGGCCTTCAGCTTGGCCTCCTCAGCCTTCACCGGGTTAGCATTCTTCTCCTGGGAGTCCTGTGGAGACAAGAACAAATGAACATAAACATAAAAACTCAACAGGGCCGCTTCAAAGTGTCAGTCAGTAAATCTCTGAAGAAAAGAGAAACTTTTCCCAGACCTTTAGAAGTTTAAGCACAACCTGAACGGCTGTTTATGTGACAGGTACTCATTTGCGGTCGCACTGCAATTACAAAAATGCTGCTGCTAGTACGAAAACACAAAAATTCCTGCAGTAATGTAAATGTGGAGCGCCGGGCAATTTCCCTCTTCAAAAACACCAAAATTGCTTGTGCAAGCCCTTGAAAAGCTCTGCTGTGAAGTGGGCTTAAAACCATGGCAATGAGTTGTGGGAATTGAAGATTCTTCATGATAGTATGAGTCACAGCCTGAATGTTTTTCTACAACAGTCTCTTACCGCCCTCATGGCTGCGAGGAAACAACTCACTCAGAGGACAAGGCTTGAAACTAATGGAGCGCTGGAGAGAGGCTTTACGATTTTTAGAAGCCTGTATTGATCACTAATAACCAAGTCCCTCTCAGGGAAAAGTGTTCATAAGGATTTTGTGCACAAGGGCTTTCCAGGGTTTTTTTGGTTGTGATGAAGTGGCTCCAACCTCACATTAACATGTTAATGCTAGCGCTGGTCTACGGAATATGAAGCTATGACCCTCGCAAAAAGTCCTTTCAAACACTTCTATAACTTATTAACTATTAAGTAACTATTATTATGCAGTCTTATGATGTATTCCAGACCTTTAGAACTTTTAGAACATCTTGTACTTAAATGAACAGTTTGCATATGATAATGAGTGCAATACCCCAGGACTTGTGAAATCCTGAACTAGAAATCAGTTTGACATTTATTGCTAAATCACCACTGCTTGATGCGGTTCTCTACAGCTGATATAGACATAACAACCCCGTCTTTCTGCTTCCTATCAATGTCATGCCATGGGTTCTGTAAATAGCCCATTTCCAGTAAATATAATGATCCCCTCTGTTTGTCTGTTAATATGCATACATTGGTTGCATGTATGCTTACAAGACACTATCCCCATTGTATTGTAAAGTGATATATAATTATATAGTCGATCAATATTGGGATTTAAGGTTACAGAAACAATAATAAGAATAGTATTTGAGAGTTCTTGCAGGTTCTGACTAACGCCTAGGTTAGGCTACATGAACCTGAGGTGTTGATTCATGTAAACAACGCATGCATTCATGTTGCTACAAACTTTGAAGAATAACACTGCCTAACACTGGCCAAACTGGTCAGACACCTCTCGTCTGAAATTGGGTTAGCAGGACACACCTTGTTTGTGTGCACCGTGTCAATCAAGTGTTTTTATTGCGCTTCGACGCTCCCCCAGTAAAAGTAAGGACTCCAAAGGCCGTTTATGCAAGCCTCACACGTATACCTGGAGCGAGCAGCACACAGCGTAGACCTACTTCCACTATGCAGACAAGACAGGGCACTCAGAATGCAAAGCTTGCTGGGGCAGGGATAAAATGTGAGTCAGGACACAGAAGCCGATGAACAGATTCCCACAGGAGGAGGGGGGACATGTGGCACCGAGTGTGCTGATTCACTTGGGCCCATGACGAGAAATTTATGAGCTGCTATATTCGGCCCCATGCAGGGAAAATGCAGAGCCCACTAGATACTTTGTGCTCCCTCCCTCCCCTCCCCAGATAGTTTTTAACTGTTATGTTCATTAATAAGCCATGCCCTGCCCCTCACTTCACAGTAGGTTTCTGTTCTGGTCATTCAGCCTCGAAAGTGCCCACTTTGAAAGTCAAAAACAAATGCAGTCTTACTTTGTGCACTTTACACTATCCATTCCATTCAGTGCAACTTTATCTCTTGGGCACAGACATCCAAGTTGATTCATATTGGCCAGCAGCTTTGTCAACAACAGCCTGAACTCCAACCTCTCAAACCACTGTGCAGCCAATCAGCACCCTCCTTGATAATTGAGCAACATTAGACAGCAGAAACAAACAGCAAGAGGTGACAGCTGACAACAGCAAAATCATAGGCTGCCTGGTCCGACCGAGATTGATCATTCAGTCTTAGTCATTAGCTTCTGAATCAAAAATTGTTCAAAGAGGTAAACTATGCACATCATTGCTGTTGTTGTGGCAGTATGTGGGAATGCGGAAGCACTGCCACCACTGCAGTTGTTGTCAGAATCTCAAACCATGTGCCATGGAGGGCCGAGAGAGGCTGCAGCTCCAACCAAAGATCACCGATCACTTCATCCCTCTCGGGTTAAGGTGTCCCGATCAGAGAAATCAGCTGTTGTAGTGTTTGGTTGGAGTGAAGCCCTGCAGACCCTCGGCCCTGCACGGCACATGGTTTGAGACCCCTGGGATAGACCAATGAGGCCCGAGCTGCTGTGGACTCGCGAGCCAATGACACAAGCCAAGCCAAGGGACACAGCGGAGTGACACAGTAGCAAGATCCACTGTGTGGCTGGAGAGCAATGACAGACGTCTCCTATGTCACTGAACGACTTATCAATGCTCTATTTGTTTTCCACGACTCCTTCCCTGCCTCAACGCACCGCCGAACATATTGCAAACACTTCACTTGCGCTAGCTGGTGTTAGCCACTTCTAGCTAGCATGCTCAGTGGCTAGCCAACAACATCTTGACAGACAGCAGAAGCCCACCTGTTTTTCGTCCTCGTAGTCCATCTGAGTGTCTGAGTCCAGGTTTTCTGACGACATGGTGCGACTGTGCTGGACACGTAGATGTCCCGTGTGCCAGAAAACTCAGATGGATGAATACGCGAAGTACCGTTGTTGTACCTGTACTAAATCTAATCCTCCTTTTCTGAACACGACTGCTCCTCAGCAAAAATGGCGAAACGATTTGTGACATCACCACTAGGGATTTCCTATTTGTGATAGACATATACAGTAACCAATAGCAGAGTAGAAACGCTTTGCATAGCCTGTCAATGCAGCCAATGAAATGGCATAAACTGCGCAGCCACTGTGATTGACAGTCTCTCGTCCAATGATTTTAGAGTGAGGAGAGAGAAGGGGCGATGCGGGGGCCGCACTGCATCAACACAAACCACATGAGCAACACAAAAGAAATACAGTCTGTTTATCATGATAGTAACTAACACACATACAGTACGGTCCATTACTCTACGAGTATAACGTAACTAATTTAACGAGAGGATCAGCATCCCTCCTGGTCACGGTTTTCTTTGCAGGACAGTCAGACCAAGATCTCTGCTCTTTGATTGGCTACTTGTTGGTGACTGATTGCTGCCTGTCAATCAAACAGTCGGCGGGAACGATTTTACGTAGCGTTAACAGCTAGCTTGTTTCCAGACTTTTTTTTTTAAAGGTGCTCTGTTTAACTACTTGTAATTTGTGTTACTTTAGTAAAAGACAGTTTTATTGTTGCCATGTGAGTAAAAGATCAATGTTCACCAGCTAGGTTAATAACAATGCGAAAAGTTGACAGAATAGCTTGTCTCAGCAATAGCTAATAATAAGTTAGCTAATGTTAGCGCTAATTTAGCCTTAGTTTAACTTTAGAAAGATTCATTTTAGGCCACTTTGGTCCTCAAACTGTTGTTCTCTGTTCTTTGCAGAGTTTGAATTTGCTGTTTTTCACCGCAACCATGGCATGTGTGCAGCATCTGAGACCTGCACAGAAACAGGTAAAACACATGTAGACTAAGCCCTATTCGCGCGGGACTAGTATTACCTGGGGACCTCATGTGATTTAGAAACTACCCCCCCCACGTCTGTGTTTCGTGTGGCACATTTGCACGGGATAAGCGAAGTCTGTATTTTACTCGAATTTACTGACATTATCCCCCGGATATGATGTCAAGGCTAACTGTTGAGCCTGTTGAAAGATAGAAAAAACGATGAGCCTCCTGAATTTGCACCCAAAATGCTGTCAAAACTTTCATTTATAATTGCCAACGCAGCCTCCATAATTCTCGACCGGAAAAGAGGCAGAAAAAAGGCGCGGAGAAAACAAAAAACCTTGAAAAAAAACATACGACCCCAAATCACCGAGATGCCAATTCGCACGGGACTAATATTATCACATGACCTCTGTGTTTGGCCAAATATGGTAGGTAATTTGCGGTGGCAGATTCGCACGGGATTAAGATCACAGACGACCTCCGCAATTATTACAAATGACTAGAGACCCCCAGGTAATACTAGTCCCGTGCGAATAGGGCTTAAGACATAGTGATGCTGCAAACACTATTACTGCATAAGTAAAAAAAAACAACTTTTTTTTTTGTCCGTCTGGGAATTTTATACATGTGTCAAGTTCAATTCCCCCCTTTCCATAAAAAGTAAATACAGGAGTCGATTCTGACTCTGATTCTAATTGTAGCGCCAACAAAAGCCTAAGGGCCGGCTCTGTCCACTGACTACCACAGTCACAGGTTGAAAGACTGCAGCTCATAAACTATTTTATAAAGCAGATTGCTTCCCCTTTCTGTTCGTAACAGCATGAGTTTACAAAGACTGAACACCTAATTAAATAAAAATATCAGTTTTCTGCTTGTTATTACCTTTCACCTGGACTTGCAGTTGTTAGTTTCTAGATTGCTAATGTTTGTGTTAACTGTGGCGAGTAAAAGCAAAACTACAAAACAAAAACAAAGACAGCATCTGCTGGATTGCTGCCATGTTTACCTGGACCACGCATTCAACCTGTGAGTAATTTGTTTCACTCAAACAGGATACTCAGCTGTTGCCTAACACAGTTGCCACAGAGCAGCAGTCCTTGGTTGTTGTCAAGAAACTTCTGGCCATTGCAGTGTCCAGCATCACCTACCTCAGGGGCCTTTTCCCAGAGAAAGCCTATGGGAGCAAATATGTTGAAGGTACATCACATATGGAAATGTATTTGTCTCCACATCACAGCGGCTGGTACATCCCAAATTTCACCAGCCGCTTCAACTATTTTACCAAACAACTAGATTTTTAAAACTGGATACGACCTACAAACAAAAGTCAGTTTCTTGCCAGTGGCTGGTAGCCAAACTTAGCAGCCACAGCCGAAGATTTACCAACATCTGGCTGGTGGCTGGTGTTAATTTCCTACCTTGAGTTTTAAGTGATACTAGTTGTCTTGATGTTTAATCTCATGCAATTTAACAGTACTGCCATTGAGTTCCATTTGCCATTTCAAATATTTGCCAATGAGCGGCTTATCTTTGTTTTCCTCTCCCACAGAGCAGAAAGTGATGATTCTTAGGGAGGAGCGCAGTTGTCCTGGTGCCAATCAGATTGTTCAGTGGTAAATAACTCAAGTACAGTTTGACACTTGAAGCCCATAGCCATTGTTTAAAGTTACTGGGAAATGGCCTTTCGATGGTCTTGCTTTCTGTAATGGGACGTATCTCTAGTTGAAACAGGATGTTGGGGGACAGGGACTCAAAAGTGGGCGGGTTGGACCGGAACAAACATGGAAAGTGACTCAGAAGAACTGGATGCTAGCCTGAAATCTGGATTCTTTGAAATAGATAAATTCCAGTCACCGGGATCCAACCATCCCAATCCAACAGGAGTTTGATATAAAAATACAACAAAATAAATTGTTGTTTTTGGGGTATTTTTTGTTAAAAAGGTGTACATTATGATACGGGGAACTAGCTAAAAAGGTGAAGACATAATTTTTCACAGTTTAGTTATAACCCACACTTACCTTACTTACCTTTTCTCCTTTTTCACTTCTTTTTTCTTTTATGTTTTAAAGGTGAGGCTGTTTGAGTTTTATGCCTCCATCTATCACAGGCGTGCACGTGCGCGCACACACAAACACACACACACACACACAAACACACACACACACTCACTCAAGTGGCAGAACACTTGGCTATATCATTATGACTCAGGACTCGCTCTGTGCTTGTTAAAGGATGTATGTGGGAGAACGTCAGAGAACATGTTCACTGTTAAGTAGGTGTGTTTATTTCATCCTTCCAGGATGCAGGGATGCTTTGATGCCATTCAGAGGAAATATGTAAGTCATCTCCTGCTTTTTTCCATCAGTCTGGAGATTTGTCATGTAAGCTTGGTGCATCATGATAAAGTTATAGACCACTCCTAAAAGTCAGAAATTCACAAAACCGGCAAAGCCAATCCTGATTTACAGTTTTGCTGTGTCTCATGTAACTGATATGTTCAAACTTGTTTTTCCACCAGCTGCGGACAGTCATTTTGTCTGTGAGTATCTTGTTACCTATTGACATACATTACGTTGGGTCTTTATGGGTGTGTGATAGTGATACTCACATCGAGGTGAGGTGCTGGCCTAGGTATGTCACGGCAGAAATACACCTTTCATTGACAGTGATTTCAAAAGATTTTTGACCTGATGGAGATCTACAATACTTTGACAGTCTTGATGATTACAGTTACTGCGGCCTTTACTCTTTTCTACGAGGCCTTAAGGAAATCCAAAATATCCAATGTGCTGAAGTTATGTTCATTTGTCCCTTTCTAGATATACACTGATCCAGAAAACCCCCAGGTAATTTGCAAATCTAGTCCTTGCAGTTGCTGATGTTTTAACACCCGATCAGCTAGGCTCCATGTTGCTATCTGTTTACATGATTAGCCTCACACAGCTCTCTCTTCACCACTTTCAGAAAGTGACAGAGTTTTACCAGTTTAAGATCCAATACACTGAAAAGGGACCTCAGATGGACTTTGAGAGGTAGGATATGTTATATGCTTGGGAGTAAGGATTACTCTCATTGGAACATGTGAAGACAGGTATGAGGATTACTCAAACATTGAATGTAAACTTCATATCAGTGCAGGAAACGTACTTTTTAGGTTCCTGAGGACAGGAGCACCTCTATAAGAGCCGGGCTCTGTGAGTTTGTTGGTTCGTAACACTTTTTGCAATGTGCGCTGCTATGGGGAATTACGGTATGTGCTCTTTATGTGTGCCATGCAGAGCCCTAAGAACCTTGCATAAGGGAAATATAGTGTGCGCTCGTACACCAGGCAGTACGGTAGAAGTCACACAAGCATGAGCCAGCTCTGGGTTGATGTATGGTACATTCACATACTAGGAATTAGCTCGTTGATTTATAACTGATTGGCTGAATCAATGCATGAATTACATATTTGTTCAGCTTAGTTCCAACAGCACTGTGCTACCACAGCACTTCTGTGGTAACAAGTGAAGTTTTTAAATTCAATATAGTTCACCGCTCCAGTCATGCATAGGCTCCGCCCCTCCACCTGAGCAGCTAGAAAGCACTAGTGCACTTTTTAGTCAACATCCACAGGAGCAGGTTCACCTCAGAATTCTCCAACCACTTTCAACATTTTACAGCCAACTAGATATTTACAACAAAATAATGATGGTTGGCTACCTGCCACAGGAACTGAAAGAGCAGGCAAATTTACCAAGATTACCAGCAGTGGGCTGGTGGTTGGTGTTGACTTCTCATCCTGCCTCCTGTCAACCTCAGCAACAACAACAACAAGGTGTCGACCATGACCTGCAGCAACACTAAGAAGGCCAGCATCCTGCTGGTGAGGAAGCTCTACACTCTGATGCAGAACCTGGGTCCTCTGCCAGACAATGTCTGCCTCAACATGAAGCTGTCCTACTATGACGATGGTAACACACACACACACACACACACACACACCTTTAGCACAGTTATAATCTCCAGCAGTGCAGCATAAATTAATTGTTGCATAACTCAAGAGTAATCTTCTTTAATAGATAATCTATTAAGCGGACAAGCGTTAATGTGTAGCCTATAGAGATTGCTTTTATAAAACCCCCATCAGGGTGCTTGAAATCTTCTGCTACCTCTGAAATGTAGTACAGGTTTTGATTTAAGCTTATATGCATTTACATTATATTTTAGGCATTTAGCTGATGCTCTTACACAGAGAGACTTGAGTGAGCAGGTAGAGGTTCAGTGTCTTGCTGAAGGACAGTTTGACAGGACTTGTGTTGAGATCAAATGATTTCAAAACAAGGCAAAAAAAAAAGTCACAAAAAAAGTCACACAACCTACAAGAGATATATGTCAGACACCACGTTTAAAAAAAAAAAACACTGCACAAATATATAGGCAACAGAGTAATTTGCATCTGTAACCCACCATCTGAAAAAATGTAAACAGACTTATAAATATGTAACAACATTTGTGAATAAATCCTTTTCTGTTTTCAGTAATATATCATGATTTGTACATAAACACTAACAATTTTAAGTTTATATTTTCACATAAACATGTCCCTTTGCATAACTTAGTCATAATCACAGTCCTTAAACTTATTTGTGAATTGGCAAGTTCACATTTTTGGATTTGAATATATTTGTGTGGATACTTCTGGGACTGTTCTTGTTGCCTGTATCACCTGTAGCACAATGTCTGTGCTTTCGCTGGGCTGATCTCCAAGTATCTGCCTCTGTTTACATTTTTTTAAATGGTAGGTTACAGATGCAAATCATTCTGCATGTACAGTATTTGTGAAATGTGTTTAAACATGTGGTGTCTGACATATATTTCTGAGTCATATGACATTTGTTGTTGAAACCGTTTGACCTCCATACACTTGATTGTTGATGGAGACATTCGCTGCGGTGGGAAACAAACAGACTTTACAGTTAGCGGCCACACTTCTTGCTTCTTTGAAATCCTTTGTTTCACTTATAAAGGAAGCCACTTCAATGAGCAGAGTGTGTGTGTGTGTATGTGTGTAGGAGTGAGGAGTATGTGTGTGTGTGTGTGTGGGGTTGCAGGCTTCGTCAGGCATTAGAATCAAAAGAAGATTCAGTTACACATGGTCAGACCTGCTGTCTTTTTGAGGTCGATTTGTGTGTGTCTGTCTGTCTGTCCGTCCGATAGGACTGCAACTACCGATTATTTTCATTGTTGATTAATCTATCTTTTTCTATTTTATTAATTGATTAATCGTTTAGTCTATAAAATATCAAAAATAATCACATCACAAGTTATCAGAGCCCAAAGTGATTCTTAAAATTGCTTACTTAGTCTGAGCAGCAGCCAAAAAAACCCCAAAGTAAATCACTGGATTTAGTTTGAATTAATTTTGTTTCCTTTAGCCTTTTTCATTACTTTTGTTATTTTAAGCATTCTCTTATCTTATCATTGATTATTTGTATTGCATTGTACTCCAGGAAGACTAGCTGTCATGAAATTGGCAGTTAATGGGGATCCTAAAATAAATAAATAAAAGCAAGGAAATCTTAGCATTTGTGAAGCTGTAACCAGCAAATGTTTGGTATTTTTACTTGATAAATGACAAAAGTGATTAATCAGTTATCCAAATTTTAATCAATACATTTTCTGACGATCAACTCATTGATTAATGGACTAATCGTTTCAGCACTGTCTGTCCCTCTGTCTGTCCCTGGTCTGTCTGTCCTCCAGTCACTCCTCAGGACTACCAGCCTCCGGGCTTCAAGGAGGGCGACAGCGACATCATGGAGTTTGAGAAGGCGCCGGTGAATCTGGCCATGGGCGAGGTGGTCACACCCTTCCACACGCTGAAGGTGGACATGACCACCGAGAGAGACAGACTGTTGAAGGTGAAGGACAGGAGGAGACAGAGGGAGAGAAAAAGAAAGAGAGAACAAAGAGAAAGAGAAAACAAAAGGTTGAACTTTGCTTGAAGTGAGCTGCCAGGCTTCATAAGCCCAGTGTGAGAGGGCACTAATAAATATAATGTTAGCACATTGTCTTCTTCTTCCTTTTCTACTTTTCTTCCTTTGCTTCTTCTTCTTCTTCTTCTTCTTCTTCTTCTTCTTCTTCCTCTCCTCATTCTCATTCTTTTTCTTCTTCCTCTCCTCATTCTTCTACTTCTCATTATTTTTCTCCTTTTCCTTCTCATTCTCATTCTTTTTCCTTTTTCTTCACCTTGTTCTTCTCCTTCTCTTTCTTCTTCTTCTTCTTCTTGTTGTAATTACATTAGGAAATCCTGTCCATTCTAAAACATTATTAGCTTCCCAGTAACCCCAAAAATTTGTCAACCCCCTAAAGGTTTTTCACATTCTGTCTATTATAGCATGTTATATAATGTTAAACTTGATTATAATAAACTCAGAATGTGCTTATGATGCCTGAGCAACACGTAAAGTAAAGTCATGCCATTCGAGACATCAGACAGACCACTGAACTGGAACTGTTTTACCTTTGGACGTTCGCTGAAGGCAGCAGCAGGGAGGCTCGCTGGTTAGAGACATCAGAAGGTCTCAGGTTCGAACCCCTGTGTGACTTCAACTGTCCCCCCCTGCTGAAGTGTCCTTTAGCGAGACACTGAAGCTCCACCGGCTGCAGGGGGCACTGCTCTGTGGCTGAGCCTGACCTCTGACCTCTCTGTGGAGGTGGGCAAGCAGAAAAAGATGAACGTATCCCTCAGAGATCAATAGAAAGGAAAAAAAAGAAAAATCATTTGGTTTCATTAACACTAGAAAGGCCAAACTGCTCTAAATTAACTGCTGTTTGAGTTTTAGAATTGAAATATCTCAGCTTTCAAAAATGTTCTTCCATGACTTCTCCTACATCCACTTTCAGTACAAAGCAGTGTTGTTAGATTTTCTAAATCATACAAGATGATAGTCGTCATAATTATATTTACCCTCTTTAACTGACAGCTTGTTGGCCTTTGCTTAGAGCCCCAA
This sequence comes from Centroberyx gerrardi, assembly GCF_048128805.1. Taxonomy (NCBI): domain Eukaryota; kingdom Metazoa; phylum Chordata; class Actinopteri; order Beryciformes; family Berycidae; genus Centroberyx; species Centroberyx gerrardi. The sequence goes on along the minus strand of NC_136008.1, from coordinate 4,421,165 downwards.
AATCCACTGGCCTTTCTAGAGTTCATCCTTTCACCGGTTAAAGACTCCTGACTAACAAGGTTCATGGCAGTCAAGACTTCTGGGAGCTGATTTTTTATTTTGATTGACAGCTATATTGCCTGTCTAAGTCTGCAGGTGGAGGAGGAGCCTGTGCGTTCGAGGGACAAGTGGGTTCTGCAGATGGAGGAGGAGGCCGCTGTGTCGCAGGTCAGCACACAACAACTTAGACATGGAGCTGGTTTACACTCAGCAGGGGAAACTCATTAAGAACCTGAGTATATTTTTAGGTATGTGTTCTTTATTTTAATATTTCCATTTCTGGGAACTTGATATTTTTCCTCCGCTACAGTTCAATGGATAATCTTAGTTTTTGCTCCACAACATTCATCTCACTCATGATCAGTTTTCATCATGTTTTTGACTTGGAGCGTGTCGTCTTTTAGAGGAAGTAATCAGAGCGGGCATAAACAGACCCCCAGTAAATTTCAGTCAATCCATAGAGGACATAGAATTGAAGACGTAATGTTTCCTAGCTTGTTTTTAATATCTGCAGTAAATAGATTTATTATCAAATGCATCAAGACTTTTACTCAGGAATATTGAATCACAGAGTCTTACTTGTACCAGGATACTGTTATCAGATGATATTCCACCAGGTTATTTCTACTTTTTGGAAATGTGTCATACATGCACTTCTGTAAGATCAATGCCATATATCTACTTTTAAGTAAAGAATTGGTGTATTACACCCATTACTGTAAGACAGTCTTAATCTTGTCATGAAATTAATGGCACTAGTACTCACTGACAAACTTTTTTTTTTACTTTAGTCAATGATTCTGGACCAAGATGAAAGTAGAAATAATTTTATTTCATTCTATGATTGACGGAAATATGAGCAAAAAGCACTGCAGAGATGATTTCCATAACTATCTGTGGAAAAAAAATTGTTTTGTTAAAAGAAAGCTTATAAAATAGCTTATATTATCCAGTTACAGATGTGTTTACTCTTGCAGACTAGCAAATGAAGATGCATGCTTATCATTGGAGTTTATCATTATCCAAACACAGACATGCATTAACACACAGAGCATAGTGCGCGTTAGTCCATCTTGACAATGTTTCCAAAAATAACGGGAATCTTGCAAATGTGTATGTGTGCATTTCCCAGATCAACACATAAATTGGAAAATGTCTACACATTGAAAATTGAATTAACACTAATGCAGTGGTGTCAGTTTTTCTAATCTACAGTTAAAGAGTCTGGACGTATTTCCGTTGACTATAATGTTATCATTGTTGGCTAAAATAATTTTGTTCACTGCATCCATTACTACTGTATAAGCAACTTATTTCTACCGCCCAGGTCAGACATGTTAGGTGGTGCTGACAGTCTGAATGATGTTGTTGTGGTCAGTGTTGACCAGATCAGATAACATGTTTTCATCTTTAGAGTCATGTGATTGAAGACGTGGAGAAGCCTCACAATGAGAACTCATACCCGGACGACACCGGTAAATCTTCCTCTTAAGTTCACTTTAACCCATAACAATGTGATTTGACTTAAGTGAGCTTTCTTACCAACTGATTACATAATAATAACTTTTTCAGGGCTGATATTGGTCCTGAATATCCTTCACAATCAAGGTTTTGAATATGGATGAATATGTTTAAACTTATAGCTAAGTATACACTAAGTATTAAGTTAAGGCGTCCGTATTGCATGGAATGGTTGTAGGTTTTTTCGGAGATGAGAAATGCTTCAGTCCCCCTGTCTCAGCCTGTTAAGTGTTAAACATCACCCTTGCAGCTGGTAGATTTAGCTATCTTTGAAGGTTCGGAAAAAGTATTAAAATGTCTTAAATTATAGTATCTAAACTCAAGGCCTCACATGGTCTTGAATACTGTTAAATAAAGCAGTTTAAGTCCTTGGTGCGCTGTTATATTCTGATCTTCTCAACTCTGATCTTTTAAGTTTTTTCAGATTTTTCAATTATGAAATTAGTTTTCAGTGTCATTAAAATGGTCCCTTAAAAAGTCTTACATTTAACTTGATGAAACACCCTAATAACCCAATTAAAATTCCTGAATACAGGAGCCCCAAGTGACAGTGTAGCAAGCCAAAACAAGACCTCAGGTCGTTAACAAAAATGTAACATTTGTATAAAGACATTGACAATATCAGTCATAGAAATTGCGCCGTATAAATTTTATTGAATATGCTTTGTGCTGTTTTTATTGGATGAACTCAGAGGTCCAGATGAGCTGTCAGGAGAAGATGGAGGTGTGTGAGGAAGTCACCGTAAACTCACAGGTTGGTGCGCCATTAGCAACAACACAGAGTGAGCATGTGACATACTGGGGAAATAATTGAAAGCTGCACTAGGTAAGACATTTATATATAAAAATACACTTATCAGTCTAAATCACAAAGTTGTTTTTTTTATTGTTGTGAGTAGAGAAGAATGTCCCACCAATGCGCTTAATTGATATACTGTAGATTCGCCCTGTTTGCCCAAATCAATTTCAGGTGTCAGATACAGACTCTGGCAGGAAATCCTATCAACGCACAGGAAGTGAGGAATCAAAACCTAAGAGCGAAATACAAAAGCGTTCCCTAAACAGCAGCCAGTAGGAACCCTGGACAGCACCGTGTCAACCTGAATATACAGGGTTCCTGCAAAAGTCTGGAAAGTATGGAATAGTATGGAAAATTAATTTGGTAATTTCCAGGTCTTGAAAAGTTTTGGAACTGGGCAAAAAGTTCGCAAAATTTTGGAAAAAAGATATTATTGTTCAGTCTCAATACAGTTGGCAGTGATATAGCAAACCCACTATTGTAAAACATAATTTTGACCACCGACTAAAATTCTCATATTCAGTCAAGAAACAGACCTGGGAAAAAAGCATGGAATTTTAAAATGGAAAATGTTTAGGAACCCTGAACACGTGTCATCATTGGTTTTAAAAAATAGCGATAATACTGGAGAGGACATTCTTCACTGTGATTATGTTACGATAACCACAGCACAGAACATCCTCAATGGGATTATGGCCTTTGTGTATGTGCACTGTTTAAGAAAAAAAACGTTAAAAATAGTATACAGTAGAACAACAACCAGGAAAAAAAAACAAGGAAAATTGCGAAGTCATGTTACCACACAAGTTAACATAGCATGAGCTTACAGCTGGAATGCGGTTTTTGGGAATTATCAGCACAGTAAGAATGTGTTTTGACCAGTCAGATTGCTTACCTGAGAATACCCCAAGTAAGGGATAATGTAGAGTGAGTCATTATGGCACAGTAGGCCTGGACAGGGTGATTCAGGCCCTGACGCAAAGCGCTTATTACACTGCTACACACCAAACACAATCATTTGGATTTGGATTTTAAATGATTTTATTACAAGCTGTAGTTATTTACAAGCTTCTGCCATAAAAAATAGTCCAGTAGGACTGTCTGCACTCACCAAGGAATCACGTCTTCTTGGCACAAGGTGTCAAAATTTTATAGTTAATTTGATTAGAAATCAACAAAATTGACCAAGCTTCTTGGCACTGATATGATTGATTAGATACAGCGCTCTTTTACTCAGAAAAAACAGACCTCAAAATGCCTTTATTGGACAGAATTGCATATTGAACAAAGCTGTGTTATAAAATAAAAATAAATAACAGTGGAGATTGCTGACCAACAGCAGCCAACACAGTACTGTTCACAACAGTCGGTGAAGGCAGAGAGCCTGTCAGCGCTGTGTAAACATGAAGCGAAGGGCCACTTCAACTGCTCTTGTGGTCGGTGGAGTTACGGCCGTCTGTCCCCTCTCAGATGGACACTCTGGTGAAGAGGACCTCTGACACGGAGGTGGCCCTCAAGAGGACCAGGAGTGGAAGGGTCATCAAGTCCGCCACGGTCAGTCCGCCACGCAAACCTCGACAACCGCCAGTTCTCTGCTTAAACTGTTGGTTACAGCTAGAGGGCTTGAAACCCCTTCACACTGAAACACTGGCTATGTTTACATGCACCGGGCTATTAAGGTCTTATTCAGGTTAATCTGTTTACATGAACCTTTCATACCCTGTGATTCATTTCCCCTGTTCCTCTTTGACTGAGCAATAGGTTACTTAGAATATAAATAATAATAATTACTGCTTGCTGACATGTTTTTTTGTTGACATCAAAATGTACACATACAGTAACGCTCTGTGAAGTTAAATATTTCCATGCTACAGTAACCCGTTTAATATGAGAGTAAGCCTGGCATCTTAACCAGGTTTCTCATAATTAGAGTATGAGCTTACCCAGATTATTCTAAGTCATGTATGATCTGTGCATCTGTGCATGTAAACACAGCCACTGTGGTTGAAGTTAGAAAAGAAACGTGAAAAATCAGTGTAGTACAATACTTAAGCAATACACTGTATATGTTTTGAGGACTGTGATATTTTTAGTAGAAAACTACCATACAATTTAGATTTTACCAGGTTTAAAAAAGAAAAAAAAATTGGAATTCAGTTATTTGATGTTAAAGAATTGTGGTGAAACCTGAAATGTCTTGAAGACAGTTCTTCAAATTTACAGTATGTGTGTTTGTGTGTGTGTGTGTGTGTGTGTGTGTGTGTATGTGTGCGCAGGAGAAAAAATTGATCAGCAAGAAGCCATCACCCACCCAGGACAAAATGGTGAGACACTCATCCTTGTGTCATTAATGTACTCCGGCCTCCTGTCCCTAATTTACTATAAATGCAGCCTGCAAATAATAAAAAGATTGATCCTCTTTGTTATTCTACATACTAAGAAATATGTGTCTCCGACCTAAAGTCAGTTAACTAAATAAGCTAAAATATATATTTTCGCATGAAAATCTTGCCGAGTGCAGCCTTAAGGCCTGGAAAAAGGTTTAATTTTGAAATGGAAAATGCGTAGGAACCCGGCTTGTATCACAGATTAGTCACTTTTGATCACCTCGGTTACTCTGAGACAGACTCGGCCTGTCAGTTGCGGCATGCTGTGGTTACGTTGTGTCTGCTGTGTTTCCTCTGTTGTTTTCAGATGTCTCAGTTTGAGTTCCCCAGCAGCCAGGAGGTCCCGTCCTCCTCGGCGCCCAAGAGACGCAAATTCAGCGAACCCAAAGAAGGCTACTAACCTCCAAACCCGCTGCAAACAAAGCAGCGCTACTACATCAGTTTACATGAATTGTTTTTTCAATTTCGTTTTTGAGTACAACAAGTTGTGTGGCTCTTCTTTAAAGCAAATGACCAGATGTGAAAATGTTTGAGGTTTATTTTGATATTGGGAAATACTTTTGCTTGCTTAACTCTTGGTTCTATTGTTTATTTGAATGAAATGCAGATCTAAAATGTAGCCGTTTTTGCATAATTTATTCTTGTTGAATTTAATATACTGTATCTATGAAGTTGGAAATCTGATGGAGGAATTTTCATTGAATCAAAACAGTGTTTAGGTTGCCTTTTGTACCTAAAGCTTGTTTTACTGTTACCATTCTCAATTGTTTGTGTACGAAGCAGGATTGCAAACTTGAGTAAAATATTTCAGCACTTGAATTGTTTCAAATCAATGTCTCTTTTTCAGTGAGGTGTTTCAGTTTGTACACCACTTGGCTATAGAGTCAAGTCAAGTCAAATTGATTTATAAAGCACTTTTAACAAAACAGGTTCGGCACAAAGTGCTCTTAGGACTCCTAAGTTAGGAGCAACAAAGGACATAAATACAGATAAAAACAGCTCTAGGGGCTGTACAGTCAGGGCTGAGTAACGCTCAGCAGCTGCCTCCATCAGCACTAAGACGCTGTCAGACACCTGCGCTTGTCTCTCGGTTGGAAAAAGGAAACGCAGGCGTCTGCTACAGTTTAAAGATTTAACAGTTTCAGCTTCCTGCCTGTAAAAGCCTGCTGCTGCCGCTCGGCCTCTAGAAAAGACATTCGACTTCACCTGCTTCTCGAAAAAAAGCAAAGCCTCGCTCTTTGAAAAGACCCCAGAATGCCTTCATTTGCATGTGAGGTGCCTTAAATGAAGCTGTTAAGTGAAAGTGGATTATATCTGTACACAGTGACCTTTGGGCCCAGATAAGGGGCCATCAGCAGCCTCCCGCCCGGCAAGCTGTGTGTTTTTAATCTCCTGTTGTTTTTCCCAGAGAGAGGGACATTTGCTGATAGACTGCCTTAACCCACTGCGGATCAATACTGCAGGAAGCCTTTGTGATGCATATCCAAGCAGCCCCCCCCCCCCCCTCTCTGTGTCTGCAGCAGGCCAGAGGGGGGAGAGAGAGAGACTCCATCAAATCAGCCCTCACTTCCTAACACAGGCATTGTCTTGGCGACCACATTTATTTCATTGTCTCTGTGTCTTTTTATGGGTATATCTGATAACAGTGAAGCGTAAAGCAGAATGGACTGGGAAATCCATGGTGGACCATACCCACACACCGGTGCATTGACGGCCTTTATGAGCTGTGAAATGAATCAGGGTTTGCTAACTTCACCGCCCGACTCCGCTGGCATTTTTCAACACTTTTTATTATTTTGACGGCAGGGGGTTCTCTGGGTATTGATAAGTGAAGAAATGCAATGACAGTAAAGGCGCCTTCGCAGGTCTAGTCATGTACTGTTCCCTTGTAGTTACCAATATCTCTGCCGTAGACATTATAGAAGCACTACATCACATAGTGCCATTTATGAAATGAACAGACAAATAGCACCCAAAAGGCAAAATATATCCAGTGACACGGAAAATAAAGAATCACACTGAGCAATGCAGTTATTGCAAGATTGTCTGTTACAGAGCATTCTGGCACCCAAAGCATTTTAACTATTGGAAATCAAGACACTTGAAGGCAATAATGTGGGTGAATATGGACCATTTCCAATCACATTTTTTAGTCTGAAACAAAAAAAAAACATGAGGAAATGTTTTAAAAGTAGAGCAGTGTTCCTGTCAAGCACATTCCAAATACCTAACATTAGAGGGGAAAAGGGAATCTAAATTGCAATTTTATTTCACCTCCACCCTCAATCCTTCACCCGGATCCTGGGACTCTACATCATTTCTGTACACACACGTCTCCCAGAAATGAATTCTGAAATTAAATTCAGGGACACACGTCCTGCGGCCAGTGTTAACAGATCAATCAGCTGGTCAAACAGCAGGCGGGGCCCACCGGACGCCTCTCCGGACCAATCAGAAGTCGGGGTTCGGCCCGTCTGAGTCAATAGCGGGTCCAGGGCCGTCTGCGTACGGTCAAGGCAAGACGCACTGACAGACTGATGGACAGACAGCCGCAGCCCATCCCAGGGCTCCATATAGATTAAAGCCAGCTTCTGTGAGCCTATAGTCGCTGTGCGGTGATTGTGCCTGCAGGGCCTATAGGCCCCAGGGGGGGTTGGGCTGTACAGCAGGAGGGGGGAGGAGCGAGGGATGGAGTGGACGTCCAGCCCAGGGACCGTGACCCCTCTGACCTTGCCAGAAGGGCAGCAAATGTTTCCGAGCTGATTAGCGGCTCCCCAGCAGAGCGCCCCGCTCCGCGTTAACCCTTTGGAACCAGGTAGCGGGCAGGAGCGTAGGAGGAAATCCACCAAATGTGTCATTCAAATATTTTCTCACACCTGGAAAAAAACAGTCAAAACAAGGATTAGGTAAATTCAAACAATGAACACAAAGGGGTTGAAGGTAGTGATGAGGAATCCACTGGTTCATGTAATCACATCAAATAGCAGCACATACGTACATGTTACCTAGAGAACTGAATGAGGAACTAGGTCTCCAATGTTTTCTTGACTTAGATGTGGATTGTACACCATTGTCTTACCTTGTATTAATAGTATTTTGGCGTTTCACACCTAATGCTTGTATGTCCTGTGATGTATTTCCTGTTCTTGTAATTATAACTCCTTATGTGGGTCAATAGATACCAGGAAGGTAGTTCTTTCTTCTTTGTGTCACTGAGGAAGATGTGATGGAAACGTTTGACACAGCTTTGTGCAGCACTTTGCACTTTATGGTCTTATGAGTGTCATGTAATAAAATCTAATATACTGTATTTTGGATACCTCAGTGAGAAGGACTTCTTTCCTCTCGTGTGGATTCTCTTCATGCTGGTTGAACCAACACATTCCTTGAATCTACGCACCTACGTTTGAAGAGTGTTGGACTTCTAACAACAGCCTTGTGTGCCTACCTAAAGAATAGGAACAGCCATCAACCTTACTGTAATGGCTGTGCATGAAATTGCATGGGGGGGGGATGAAATATCCAAAATGACCACAAGGGGGCGATACGTGGCCATGGAATGAGTTGAGAGAACCCCCCCCCCACCCACCCACCCTCCACACCCTCCAATAGATAACTCAGGCTGCTTTATGTCATGACGGAAAAGCATCTTCTTTTCTCATACATACGTTAATAGGCGTGTACAGTTGGCCTACACACTGTACACAATTTAAAAAGCATGCGATCCTACTAACAGCCAACACGAGTCTATTCAGCGTGTCTTTTGAGAGACACCGCGGCCGAGTCACGGTATTGATCCGAATAAGAAATGATAAAAGGAGGGAGGCTGAGAGCAGGTGGTAGTGGGCCAGCAGATTCAGGGATTTAGTCGCTCACCGGGTATGTATGGCCAGTGCTGTTGAGCGGTGAGGGGACCAATACCTACTTGAAACAGATGCTCAAAGCAATGGGATGTGCCCCCATTGTGATCAGAGTGGACAGCTGAATTGTTTACCACCAAAGGGCCCTTTTCTTCAGCGGCAGGCCGGCTCACAATGGGGCCCCCACAGCACTGACACACTGAGGATTTCTGCAGGGGAGGATGGGGAGGGAAGAGGAGGGGGTGGTGCGTGTGCATCGAGGGATGGGGTGTGTGTGTGTGTGTGTGTGTCGGGGGTGGGGTGGGGTGGGTGGGGGGAGTGGTTGTAGGGGGTTTAGTAGGGTGAGCCTCTGACCGTACCCCCTTTTTTCTTTCTCTGTGCTCAGATGGACCCTCTCTGCACCCCTCCCATCTCCTCCACAAAGCCCCCCTAAAGCCACCGGAGGGCAGGGGTTTAAATGTCACGCTTGGCCATCAGAGCGCCCGGCCCCCGGCTCGTGTCTCTGGGGGGAAGCACGCCAAGAGAGAGAGAGAGAGGGAGAGAGAGAGGGAGAGAGAGAGAGGGAGAAAAGCCAAGGGGAGGGAGACACTTGCCCTCGCCCCATTGTCCATTACGATAGGCATGAGCTGCTAACTGACTCCAAATCAAGTGTATCCTCTCGCCACGCGCCCTCGCCTTGTCCTGCTCTTGCTCAAACACAATGGCCCCTCTGTTTTTTTTTTGTTTTTTTTCTAAACCATCCATAGGTGAATAGCAGGTTTGGTCATGGTATGTTTGCCAGAACAGCTTAAAGGGGCTGTACAGTTGAAATTCAGCTGGCCACCGGGCTGAATGATAAACACAGTTTGTCATTCTGAGACGCCCCGAGATCCGTCCACATTGCACTCCGGTGTGTTCTTACATGACAAAAATCAATGCAAACTTTTTACATTCAGTCACATAAGAGGGACTTCAAAACGTTAACGCGGATCGGGGGGGGGGGGAAGGAGGAGGAGGAGGAGGAGGACGAGGGGCGGGGTGACAAAGTGTCAAGCTGAAATACAAGTACAGGACGAAATATACGAGCTGCCGGCCGACTTTATCCCAGCCCAAGGTCCTGGCCCATACTTTACCCACCCACAAGATTGAGTGTTTTATGTATCTATTTGTTCTAAATAGTGGCACACTTGACCTTGAGGCAAGATGTGTGTGGCTGCCGCTCGGCCCGGGAATCATCCCTCCTGTCAGGACGGGAGGGAGTGACCTTGAACCGGCGAGGCGCAGGCGTAGCTGAGTGCACAAACTCATTTAACTCCTGGGTTTGCTATCGACATGCTGTAATCGTTAACATTATGGATGATGAATAACTACTGACTGCCGTATACCTGCGCTATACGTCGCCGTCGCCGTGCCGACCCGGGCCAGCTGGGAACCCACGGTGCTGATGGTCAGGTGACCGGGGGCCACATTACTTAGACTTGTTTTTCTACACCAGAAATTCTCAACCTTTTTCTTATCAAGGACCCCCAATTTAGTAGGCTACATTTGATGAGATTTGGTATCTCGGACCCAAATCTGAGAATATTTTTATTATATATCCAGAATTCCATGATGATCTGTAGAGAGATAACAGTGAAACTATGATCAAAATAGTCATTCTCCTACATTCTCTGTTTAACAATTCATCAATTTGCCTGGGACCCCCTGGAACCCCCTCAAGGACCCCTTGGTGGTCCCCGGACCCCACGTTGAGCACCACTGTTCCACACAGCCACAGCGACAACTCATCAAGAGGCCAGCGAGGCACACTGCGGTGCTTAAAGACACACATCACTTTTGTGCTTTTCACTTCTCGCCGTAGGATCAGTACACAGTTTACTGAACTGAGCCCCAAAACCAAACCTGGACAAGATTTGAAAGAGAAACATCCATTCTGTCCTGTCCAAAGCCTTTTCAGCATCAAAGGCATAGAATGGCCGGTATCTGGAGTCTCATTTCTTACATATCACATGCATGTCATTTTTTTTTTTTTAGCACACATACCTCCATATGTATTCAGGAACCTCCACCATCAGCTGTTCAGGGATTTGCAGTGGAAATGCGTTTTGTTTTGCTTTGTGTTTTTGTTTTTCTGACTCCTTATCAATAATTGCAAATAGGTGAATTTATTTTCTGAAAAACGCAACGCCGGACAAAGAAAATTATTATCATGGTCAACATTGCCAGAGCTGCAGGCAGGATTTTTAAATTAGTTTTCAACATTAAAGCAAGTGAGTGACATAACTATGGCTACCTGGAGGAACCCAAATTGGTCTGTTAACTATTCATGAACTCATATGTCAGTGAAGTATCGGGGCTAAAAAGTAGGAAAGTTCTATCAAAGTGAAACCTTTTCCCTTCACCCTCCATTCCTTTTATTTTAATAGACGGATTCCTTTTTTTTGCAATGAACTTATGTTATTTGTGTCTTTTATGTTGTTTCCCTTTGGGGTCGTAACATATTTACAGGAGTGCGGGAAGTTATGAGAATGTGAATTTCAACTATAAAGGTTGGAAGACATGTTAAGTCAAGTCTGGAGTCTCATAACACTTGTTTCTACCGGCTCAACCGCAGCAATATTCCAAACAGAAGTAAAATTAATGTTTTCCTGACACTTCCAAGGACAGCAGACGCTCCACCGAACAGCTCAGACGAATTAGAATAAAATGAGTGAGAAAGGAGCGAGTGTAAAGAAGGGCGCTGCTGAAAAAGAGCCAAGATTGAAGCTTCACTTTGGTGTCATCAACCATAATTGCAGAGAATTTGTCTCAGTGCAGACAAGATACAAACACAGAGACATGACAGAGAAAACTCCCAGATCTATCAACCATACAAACACCCACCCAGCATGCAAAATGTCATAATCAAACCATTGAAAAGCGTTTTATTACCTTAAATAAAATGGTTGAACTACATTATATTGAAAAAAGCAAAAAATATCAGGCTATAAATGGAGTGATATACTAACTGCAGTCTGGCAGCCTATATCAGCAGTTGGCCAGAAGTTTGCCACAGTGCTGCATGTACATTTCATATACAGTAACTTAAAGTTTTCACACCAGGTTCTCACTTTGACCACTGATTCATACACAATCTGCCTGAGGGGGAGAAGAAAAAGTTTGGTAGATTCTCCTCTCTCTCTCTCTCTCTCTCTCTCTCTCTCTCTCCCTCTCTCTCTCTCTCTCTCTCAAGGCCTTGGGAGTTTGACTTCTGCCCTGCTAGTGTTTTCCTCCTCTCCAGGCTGTGAGGGCTTTTCATCTCACCAAGGTGCAAGGGCAGCCACTTCTCTCCTCTCCCAGCCCCTTCCTCCCATCCAGCATGCACATAAACACACAGATTTCCATTTTCTGCTATAGTGTGCTAGATTAGCAGCTCCAGCACCCCAAGGCTGGCTTAAGACAGAAAGGCAGATATCCAGCAGTGTTGGTGGGATGGATGTGGGGGAGAAGACCCTCCGAGACTTGTTTGAAACCACTGGTGATCCTATGGATGAATCCTCAAAACAGACATGTGGTTGTTCAGGATGGGTTGTCTTTGCAAAGTGGCAATTTGTTGTCTGACTTGATCGTAGTTGGAGGTTTTTGTTGGAGAAAGCTGTTCAGTCCAAGGGATTTTCTTTGTTTTGTTTACCAAATAAAATACTACTTTAGCATACTTTGAGATCAGTCGTGTTTTTTGCCATCTAAGCTCTGCACTTAACAGAGATGTTTCAATCAGTGTGTCCAGTACTGTGACGTCTTTCTGCTTGGATTTTCTGTTGGTAAAGTTTGAGTTTCGGTAGGTGGCACTGGTGGCTATCACTGTGCCTATCGCTGCTCATGCTAACTACCCAGTTCTTCTATTTATTTCAAATAAACCGGAAACTTAAAACCAGATGATTTTTCACAGGAAAGAGCTACCAGACACCGGCTGTTTAGAACCGACAATGTAAAAGCTTTCATGAACTGGATATAGGTTGAATCACTATTTTGTTATATCAATCGACAAAAGAGAGTAGGAAAACTGATATTTATTTATTTTATTTAAATGAAAATGTTGCCGATTACCACTTTAAATGTAGGCCATAGCCTGAAAACTTTATACTCAACTTGAAAAGCTGCTCCCAAAGCGCAGCAGGTCTGTGTGTACATTACACAAACCACAATGGTCGGACATCGGGCGATTTGACCGCAAACCTCCAACAAGCCCATCAAGCAGATCAGGCATACAGGGGCAGTAGTGCCCGTTACAATTGACCCGTAACATGTGGCCCAACTACAACTAAATTGTGGCTGAATTATTGATACAGTGGCGTCGGCCGCGTTGCAAGTGGGGGCATGAAAGGGAGCCAACATGGGAATGGTCTGCTAATTTCATATGGGAGCCTCAGGGCACATTCCTCCCAGTGAAGACCAAACATATTGACATATGTGTGTAGGGGGAGAGACTGTATATAATATCAGCCTGGTGTTGAAGGAGAAAAATGGACAGCGTGACACCCAATACAAAACCAACTTCAATCTACACATGTTGTGTCTCCCATTTTTCTGTAAATATGGCTTTCCAATCTGAGAGTGTGAGGGCCGACGTGATGCATGCATGGAGAACCTGGCAGGTCGGAGTAAAAATGTATGCAATATCCTTTTCTCTTTTGCTCTCCTGCTTTTTAGATTGCTCCGCTGGAATCATTACAACAAAACTGTCTTTTTCACAATCATTTGTCAGTGTAATATCAATATTGTATGGAGAAATGGGTTGAATGGTAAGATGAATTGTGATGTATGGGTTCAAGTGTTTTAAAAGGGTGGGGGGGGGGGTTGTGTTTGTAGGCAAGCCAAGGTTGTTGACCATCACCGAGCTGCCCGGCTAATTTCTCCAGAAGTGTCCAAAAGCCTTTGTGTCCTCCGTGTACTTTTATTTCCACCTCTCTTGGAATTGTGATGACCGTGCCTCGGGGCGACAGAGACACCTTGAGGAGCGCCCACCTTTAAATCCGCCGCTCCATGACTTCAACCATGACCCCTCGCTGGAGGGATCCCTCAGGCGAGATTTAAACGAGCTCCCCCAGGTCCGCAGCGGCTCCTCTTTCCACCGTCGCGTTTTAAAAGACATGAATTGGCCCTCTCTAACGGTTGATTATAAAATTTATTCGAATAAAAGAGAGTAGATTTGGATAAGTTGATATAAAAACATACATATATGGGTAAATGTGGCGTGACAGTATGTGTAAATAGTGTGCCAGACAGATGAAAAGAGCTGATTTTGGAGCGACTGTGACAGAAACAGAAGGAATGCTGATGGCCCCAGCCATTATATATATTTTCCTTTTCCTTTTTTCTGTCTTTCTTCCTTTCTTTCTTTCTTCCTTTCTTCCTTTCTTTCTTTCTTTCTTTCTTTCTTTCTTTCTTTCTTTCTTTCTCCTCTTATATGAAAAGGAAGGGAATCCCTAGAGTGCTCACAATACATTAACACCTTTACTGTATTTAAATGCCATCAGATTCCAGGCATTTTTCCTTTTATTTCATCTTCTCTTTTTTTTTTTTTAAATCTTCTTCTTTCTCCTTAAATACTATCTCTTACATTTTACAATTATTTTTTTTCTCTCCCTTTTTCGCCATTATGGAGGACGGATGGTGAGAAAAGCATACAATATACAGGCTATTGATCCACGCCCATCACTGCAGAAAAAAAGTCGGTTCAGGGGGTGGGGGGGTGGAGGGGGACTGGACACAGCGATCGATAACCTACTCTATCAGCCGTTTCCATGGCAACCGGCCGAGCAAGGACAGAGGGCTGCCATGCATTTTGCACCTGTCTATTTCATATACCTATTGTGATAATGAAAGTGTCAGGGAAACGAATGCAAAGGTGAAGGGGGGCTCTAGCCCTACGTCAACTTCCACAATTAAAGAAATTACATAAAGGTTAATTGCTCGGCAGAAAAGAGAGGTGAAAAATGGGAAGAAGGGGCTTCGGGGGGATTTCGGTGACCTCCCCTCCCCTGCACGGGTTGAAGGACGCACCGAGGCAAACTAGGCTACGGCGCAGTCGGCGCAAATGCAGGACATTCTCAGATATTTTCAAGAAAAACATGCACAGATGACGGTTGAAATCGGCAGTTGTTTCCTGACATTGGAGAAGGGGCCTCTTTTGTGGTTGACCCCAATTTGGAGGTCGAGCAAGCATGATCAATGTGCTGGCCATTAGCTCACCATGAGCAACTGTAGGGACAGGAGCAGAGAAATATAGTCGGGTGGAGACAGAGAGGGAGAAGAAGAAGGAGGGAGGGAGCGGCGCTGTTAGTCGAAGGATAGCCGAAGCTTTCTTCTTCGCGCTCAGCAGCGCGGCAGATCAAAACCCAGCAGGCCGAGCCAGACAGGCTGTGAGGAGAACTTGACACCCAGACGATCGCCGAATCTCTGTCTGTCTGACTGCGGTGGGCATTGAACTTCTAACCACTTTGAACCAGAGGCTCATCGGCTCCAGAGCCGTGGCGCTCGGCTCGGTCGGCCCTAAGTGAAGGGGATGGATATCATGATCTGGGGCCGTGTTGATCATGTGTTGCTGTATTGATCGCCAATCGAAACTACTGCTGAAAACGCAGGATTGAGAGGGAGAGTGGGAGCGAGAAAGAGAGAGGGAGAGAGGGAGGGCAATCGGCTGTGGCTTCTCGCTCCGGTCGGCGGCCCTGTCGCATGCTGCTGCGGTCGCCGACGTTGCTGCAGAGTAGGAAATGGTGGTTTCGGGGAGTATTGTTCACCGCAGGGCGACGTACAGTACACATCCAGCGCAGACGAGCCGGTTTGAAGATTCCCTGTCTATCCTGGTGTATTCTGTGTTACGTAAACGCATCTTTTCTTCGTGACAAATCGGCCCACAAACGGCGATGTGTTCGCTGAAATGTAAACTGGTTGTAATTTGACCACAAAGTGAAATCCTGCCATTAATCCAGCCTGTCCCGCCCCAGCGCTGCGGACAGCAGAGGCTCCAGCACCAGAGGCACTCTATGTTTTGTGAGCTGTGACAGAGAGCTATTGACGGGCACGTGGCTCTGCAGTGCTGTTCAGGGGCCACTGGTCACTGCACTGACCTTTGACCCCTTCCGTGCACTGGCCTGCATTGTGAGGGAGGAGAGGGAGGAGGAGGAAGAGGAGGGGGGGGGGGGGGGGGAGTGGAGAGAGGGGGGAGGCGACCCCTGGGCTCCTGGCGTCGGATCCTCCCTCCCCCACAGCCTCACCCCTCCCATCCCAACACCTCCATCCATCCAACCCCCCCCCCCCCCCTTTCCTCCCCCTCTCCCTCCCTTACTCCCCTCCAACCCCCCCCCCCCCCCTCTTGCTCCACCTTATGCCGATCAATGACAGTTTCATGTGGCTTCTCGGGGCCTGCAGTGACGTGTGTCCTATTGATTTATCGACATTACTCCAGGCAAGCGAACCCAGAAGCCCCCTCTCTCAGTAGGCAGCCAGGCTCCAGCCCAGCAGAGGCGTACCTCCCCCTGCGCCGGGTGGGCCCATGCCAAGTCATCCAACTGTACCGGATTCTCTGGAAGCAGCACATTAGCCGCACACAACACAACACAACAGAACGCTATATTTGTGTGCATGTGTATTGGTGTGTGTGTGTGTGCCACTGAGGATGCTTTTAAGCACCCCCTTTCCCTCCCGTCTACCCTTTCCATTCAGTTTCGTCTGCCCCCCCCCCCCCCCCCCTCCATCGGACATGTAATGGGGACAACGAGCGAGACACCCAGGCACTCACACACACATTTACTGTCGCCTCCGATTTCCAGAGGCGACTATTCCACTTTTATGGTTAAAAGGTTCTTTTCTTTGCCCCGTGTCAATGTCATGCCTCTGTGGCCATGGCTCATCCTCGTGGCTATTGCTCTCATCTGCCCCTCTCCCTCTCTTTTAGGGGGGTCAGACCAGCCCCTCCCTCGCTTTAGCCTCTGCCCCCACCCCCTCAGGCTCTCGGGTGTCCAGTGAAAGGCCAGTGGATTGAGGGAGCAGGAGGGGGGTTAGGGGGGGGGCAGCTGGACACTCCCCGTGGCCTGAGAGGAGTGGGGATGTGGGGTCGTAGAGGAGGGTGAGCCACCGCCATTAGGATGGGCCGGAGCTGCTGCGATGGCAGCTGGCCGTAAAGAAGGGGAAGAACAGAAGAGGGGAGGGGGTTTGGGGGGGGTGGGGTGGGGTGGGGGAGGTCCTCAGAGATCAGTGACCTGGCCACAGTGTCCAGCTGGGGGGTCATTTCACGGCCCACCTCCGGCCACGTGCTGGATGACCATCTGGGGATCCTGCAGCCCCATAACAGAAGTACGGTCATCCTCTTAGATGCAGGGATGGCCAACAACAAAAGTCAAGAAATCTGTCAGCCTAATCTGGAAAGAGAGAGAGAGAGAGCGAGAGAGAGAGAGAGGAAGGGGGGGGGAGCACTGCAGCTGCCTGTTGTTGTTTGGCATCAAGTGTGGTGCGCATCTGCTGTTTAATGCAATGCAGTGCAACGTTTGCACCTGTAAATTACTCAATTTAATGTGGGTATATGCGTTCTCTCCCCTACTGTACATCTAATGCTGCCTTGCTTAGGTGTATTTCCCCAGCAAAAAATGAAAAAAAATAAGATTTGCCCACATTCACTGTTTCAGTATCAGTTGAGGTTAATACAGAAGTGGAATCCCTCAGAGGTGAAAGAGCACATGTTTCTAAATTGTATCTCTCTTTATAAAGTGTAAAAAGAGCATGGGGGCAACTCAGCAGCCCAGATGGACCACCAGATCCTCTTTTAGCTGAGCCATTCAGTTTGATGGCTCTGATCGGAGAACAGATTAGCACTGGTTTGTTGTCAGTGCTAACTTCACCCCTCCTCCTCCTCCTCCTCCTCCTCCTCCTCCTCCCCATCTTTCTTCTCCCTCCACCCTCTGTCCTCCCCCATCCTTTCATCATCCTCTCCTTCTCCCCAAGCCTTCTGTCTTAAACTGTTTAAAGTGATCAAATTTTGCCCATCCTCCCAATGTGGTCTGAGGGGATCAAAGGTTGCTGACCCCAGCCTGATTGTAAAGGTTGTGGGGGGACCTCCATAATAAATAGAGGTCCTGCTAAACAGACCTGACCTTCCAGAGACTTCTACGAGCTTAAAAAATCTCTGGCTTTATTTTTGGGATTCTGTAATCCCTTTAACATTTATCGTTGTTCCGCTAATGAAAGTGATCTTTGCGTTCATGTCTGATAGGTTTCTAATTAGATTCACATAGACCCATGTGGAAATGATCCAAAGGATGAGCCAAGAGAGGATTGGAGTGGTGGAGTTATTGGTCTCAGAAACACTGGAGCGCTCCAAGAAACAGCAATGTGCTGAAAGAAATTCATAAGCGTGGTGGAGGGGTGGGGTGGGGCTGGAATCGTGCACCAGTGCAATCTTTGGTCAGCACTTCTTCACGGCCGATACCGTGATAGGAAAAAATCCTCCTCTGAAATTTGATTAATTGCTGTCCCTCCGCCTCTCAATCCAAACATTGGTGGAAATGGAGGCCGGTTGACAGGGCAGATACATCAGCCTGGAGAGTTGCAAGCCCCTGGCAAGCAGAGGCATTTCTTATCCTGTAACAGGATATCCACATACAGCGAGGTGTGGAAAAGTGAGAACTGCATCGTCTTCATTTGGCCATAACAAGGGAGAGGGGGAGGAGAAGCGGGGGGGGATGGGGAGAGCCAGCCAGCCAGGCAGGCAGCTCGCTAGGTTGGGCCGAGGCGTATCGATTGATTTCCCAATAGCCTCTGGTCCATGAGCCGCGAACCCTGGCCCCGGTTGCTAGGTGACCACACCATCCAAGATGGAGAGCGGGGTGATGAAGGGTGACAGCAGCGCTGAGGGTCAGCGGGGCCACTGGTCATTCTGCAGCCCCTCTGGGACGCTCCGGACATGCAGATAATGCAATGAAACTGGACCTCGGCTTGCAGGCAGAGCGGAGCAGGAATAGCTCATGGAAAGAGAATATTGGATAGGATAGCGCCGGAAAATCAGCGGCTGATATTCACCATCTTTGTTCCATGGGGCCGTGATCAATGGAATACGCATTGCAGAGTTTGCACATCGCGCTGTAGCACATATACAACACACACTATGGTGAAATGAAATTGTAAAGTGGCTGTTGGTGTGACACAATATCAGATATTTTTATGGAGGTCATATTAGGTTTCAGAATAATGTGGTAGAATATTCTACAAAACAGATTCCTCAAAAATATTATTGCACCGCTGTGATTTGATAGGGGCCGTTGACCATAATATGAAAATATTGATTGAAAAACAATAGGCTTTTCAAAACAGTCATTGTCTAAAACATATTGGCTGAATTTGAAGATGGGAGGATGAAGTCTCTTCACAATCACAGCAAAAGCACACTATGTTCATGACAGCACCATAGCAATAAAAGATACAATTTACTAAATCACAGAAGCAGTCTAGAAATATATTGTCACACTTCTGTCAGAATAACAAAATGCAGCAGAGCAACAGCTCTTTCTACACAGCAGAAAATGAATTTGTTCATTTAAGCGTTCTCATTATAATATTTGATACAGTCCATGAAAGTGAAATTGGATGGGTTTATCTGAAGCATTTTATTCCTAAATGGGATAACCACAATCGAAAAAATGACATCTACTGTTACAAACTGATTACAGACATTCAAGTAGAACATATCTACTAATAAAGTAATGACTTATGATAAGAGCTTTACTCACAAAAACAACTATATTGTTGAAGATACAAGACAGTGTTTTTGAAAAATGAACTGATGCATTTCAGGTGCAATTTTTTTTCCAAAACTGAAATATAGTGTTTTGGAATGAAACCCTTCAGTCTTAAGAACAGAATAAAAGCTCAGTGAATGCAGGCGTTTCACAAGCTGTCGACCGGCGAGAATCAGCAGATACAAAAGAAAAATATTGTAAACATGAACTGGCCATAATCTATATCACATATTCCACAATGATACATGATACCGTAGCGCTTTTCTACATATCGATCGCTCCACTGTGCGAGTGAAAAATGATATGGAGGGCAAAAGAAGAAGAAGAAGAAGGAGGAGGAGGAGGAGGAGGTGGAGGGAGGAGGAGGAGGGGTGGGGTGGGGGGGTATGAACTGGGAGACAAATGTAAAAGGATCTACATCACACTGTAAGCTCTGCACAGAGAGAAGTTACCAGAAGGCAAAAAAGCACATAAGGGGGGTGGGTGGATGGGAGGGGGGGTGGGGTGGGGGGGGCAGAGTGGGGGTGTGGTGGGGGGTGTTGGGGGGGGGGGTGAGGGTCATGGGGAGAAACCCATCCAGTCGGCCCTGAAAGGCCACCTTGCATTCTGGCTGTTGCCTGTGTTCTTCCTGTATGAAGGATTTCCCTTCATCCTCTGCCATGCCTCTCATGTCCTCCTCAGAAGGAGCCCGAGCGTTTTCATGTCTGTTGGAGTTCCATATCCTGAGGAGGGAGGACTTGTGTGTGTTTGAGTGTGTGTGTGTGTGTGTGTGCGTGTGTGTGTGTGTTTTCCTCCCTCCTATCTATTAATAATATTGGGGAGAGAGAGAAGTGGATGTGTGTGTTTGCTTTGGTCGAAGGCGAGATGTTTCTCTCTTTGCTCCGCGCTCGCAGCCCTAAGCTGTGCGAGTACAGCTCTTAAATATTCCCTTCCCTTGTGACTCAAACAATCTCTTGCCCTAAAGGGCTGCATGGACCTCCCTGGCCAAATATCCACATACCTTTAACGGCAAACCAGCAACCGAAATTTCAAAATGATAGGATTTAGGGGCTATATGGCTGGAGAAAGAGTGTGAGAGTGAGAGAGAGAGAGAGGAGGGAAGAAAAGAAAAACGAGGGAAGGGAGGGAACGGAAAACAGAACAAATCGAGTCCGGTCTTTTTCACTTGGGCTAATTAGATTGATGTGACAAATTTGCCCCAAACATTTGGAAAATGATCATCTATTACAATTACCACTGAGGGCCTGACAGTCCTCCAACTGTGTGTGTGTGTGTGTGTCATTCTGTGTCTGTGACTGTGTGTGTGTGTGTGTGTTTAGCAGCGGAGAGCGAGGGGGAGGTGGATGGAGATGGTATCAATCGCCAAGCCAGGCCATTGAATGTATTGATTAGTTACCTTTCTTATTAACATGCTGATTAAAGAGAGAAGGGAGAGAGAGAGAGGGAGAGAGAGAGAGAGAGAGAAGGAGAGGCGGACGAGACACACACACACACACACCTCGCCTCGGACGGACAGAGAGGAGAAGAGGAGAGAGGGAAGCAGCGGCAGCCGAGGGAAAAGGATGCAGAGTGGATTTAACAGCAGAGCGAGGAAGAAAAATCAGGGAATAATTGTGAAGCGGAGGAGAGGGAAGCGAAGGAGCCGGATGCCGAGCCGAGGAGGGGAACAGAGGCGATGGGAGAGGTGGGAGGAGGGGGGGAGGGGGGTGTGGTGGTGGGGGGGGGGGGGCGACCTGACTGGAAAACCAAGGAAGAAGAAGAGAGGGAAAGAGAGAGAGGGAGAGAGAGAGAGAGGGAGAGAGAAAGAGGAACCCTGCTGCCTTTGATCCCCCACCGAGTTACACTGACTGGCTAGAGAGACTGACACACACTTTTTGGCTGTGAGACACACACACACACACACACACACTTACAAGCACTCACACACACTTACACCCTCACACACACACACACACACACTCAAACACACACACACTTTACTCTGTGAGGCTGTCAGGCCGAGGCAAAGCATGCATTATCGCGCCAGAAAATAGCTCGGTGTGTGTTTGTGTTTGTGTGTGTGTGTGTGTGTGTGTGTGTGATGCTGATCAATATGTAGATGCTTTCTGAAATGGTATTTATATCAGCGAGTGGCGGAGTGGTCATACGATGTTAAGCAGCGTGCGGTGAGGGATTTCTAAAGATGCACGCCGAGGTTTTCCGAGAAATAGGTTTTTATTCCAAGTGGGACTGGAAGGTGTGGAGGGCAAGATGGAGGGAGGAGGAGGGCTGTTTATTTGCGTGTGTGTGTGTCTATGTGTGTGTGTGAGAATGTGTACATACAGGGTGTGTGTGGGTGTGTCTGAGTGTTTACTTGTGTGTGTGTGTGTGTGTGTGTGGGAAAGACAGTATGAGTGGGGTGTATCGCAGTATTTTGTCAGGCAACAGAATCAGATGAGATTCACTTCTGCATGGCTTCTTATTGGAGAGAATAATTCCAGCCAGCATGCACAGTCTGGTGTTTTGAATCATTTGGTAACGGCGTGTAATGTGATGACAGAAGGAGTGTGTACAGTAGCCTGACCTGCAGTAATAACACTACAGTGTTAGCAGGCCCTGGCATGTGTGTGTATATAGGCCTTTCTTTGCCATGTTTCTGTTTTTCTTAGCTAGTTTCTGTTAACGTTTTTAACGTTAATTCTGTATTTCTAATGAACTGGCTGAGCAGAAGTGTCACTCTGCTCATATTTACATCCGTAAACCTGCAGAAATGATGAGGAAAACAAAAAGATGTGACTGATTTAGAATGCAATCCCCCTTCTGATTTTGCATTGCTTTGGATTTTAGATTTTGAAATGTCTCTGCTTTCAAAATGTCCCCCACTGTCTGTACATTTCATACCACTTGCTGTTACATTTTCTAAATCGTACAAGAAAACAGTCGCTCTAATTATATTCATCGTCTTCTATTGACAGCTTGTTGGTCGTCTCTTAACCCCCAGAATCCACTAAAGCTCTGAACTCTGATCTAGAACGCAAAATCAAATGCAAAACTGGAAAAGGTCAAATTTTCCGAACGCAATTTTTGTGCTTGCTTCAGTCTGAAAATTTCGAAAGAATTCATTAGTAATTACAAAAAGTTAAGATATTAGAAAAAGTTTAAATATATTTGGAGTTTGATCACTTGGAGCTAAAGCAATTCATTTTGCAGCCAGTTATCAATGCATTGAAGAAGAAGAATATTTGCAAAGTAGCTGTAGTAGTGGTAGTAATAGCAGTCGTATTATTAGTAACAGTAGTAGTATTTGGACTAGCAGTAGTAGTAGTGGTAGTAGTTGTAATAGCAGCAGTAGTTGTAGCTTTATTAGTTTTAGTAGTACTTCTAACAGTAGTAGCAGTAGTAGTAAATATTATGAGTAGTAATGAAATCAAGCAAACTAAATGTGAACTGCATGCATGTTCAATGTCAGTTTACAGCAAACATTGGATATTGCATTGAGGGTTTTTTCTAGTTAAATATGCTTTAAAAGTTTTCCACCTGTAACAAATCATGCACGTGCAGCAGGAGTTCAGCTGGTTCCTCCTGTTATCTATATAACTAATGACTCACTAATGCTGTAACTTTTGAGAACTTTTAATGATTTTAAGCAACACCAGTGTCTCACAGCTACATAGTTGAAGGGAAAAAACACAACAGACAAGTGTAACTTATCGACCTCTTCACCCCCTGAGCTCCACTTTTGCATAAATTAACTGTTTTCCTTCCCTCTGCCACCAGATAATTTCATTAGCATAAAGAATGCGCGGCCAATTACAGCGGAAGATATTTACATTTTATATGAAAAATAGTTGTAGGGCAAAAAGGGGGGTGTTTAACATGCATGGATCGATTGACGCGCACGCTCTCTCTCTCTCTCTCTCTCTCTGACACACACACACACACACACACACACACACACACTATGCGTCAGTTTCTAAATTAAAAAGTCTATAAACAAAAGCTGTTATTTGTGATAACAGCAGATAGGCGCTGCGTCTCTTTTCTTGTCACTGCAATATTTTATACAATTACGATTTTAACTTTAACCAATTAAAAACTACTAAAAACTGGACTGTTGAGGACAAATATAGCTCTAAAATACTCATCAACTCTTTTAATGGAATAATTATCTTTTTATTCTCTTACAGTTTCTCCTCTCTGCCGGTGAAACTTTCCTATTAGCCAAAATTACCACAAGTTTCCCCAAAGTTGCTGCAGCGCACTGACAGATGTGAACAGGACGGAACAGACTGAATTAACTGACTGCATTTGCATCAAAGCAGATGTGATCGATAATAACATTATTCACACTGAAGTTTCACATCATACCCGCTGATTTGCAAATAGCTGCTGCGCTAAAACTTGCAAATAGACAGAAAATAACGTGATTATCCTTCACTTGGTAGAAGTTTCCCAATCAGTGATTTTTACATTTTCGACCTGGCGGAGGCAGATTGATTCTCCTGAGTGTGATGAAGTATATTCTAAGTGTATTTTATTTCATTTAGTTTTTTATTTACATATTTATTTATTTATTTATTTATTTACTAGGAAAGCAGCTGCTGTGAACTGTAGCAGGTAAATCCACTTATGTGTTGGAATAATCTATTAGCTGTAATTTGTGGAATATTTCAGTGTTATTTAAATCCACACACAGATTATAGACCAGATTATGAAACGCAGGTCCAACCAAAACGAGGCTTGTGCTCATTTTTTTTTTTTTTTTTTTTAGCTACAAGCAAGTGTGAAGTAGAAAACCAACTGTTAAAATATGAAGAAACTGTTATTTATCATCAGTGTTTTCCTTCTGTTTTGATCGGGCACAATGTGTGTAAATGTGTGTGTGGAAGGCCAAACACTTCACTGCAGGATGAAAGGCCCAGTCAGACAATTTGCCTGCAGGTTATATATATATTTATATATTTATATTGGGCCTTGGAAATGATCAAGTTCATCAAATAGCCCAAGGTTTATAAATATCCACTTTTATCAGCAACTACAGACGTCAATCACAGTATTATAATCTACATTTTGCATATTTTGAACAGCTCAACATAAAGAAATATCCTTATACTTACAGGCAGCATGTATTTTATTTTATTTCTTAATAAATGTAAGGTGAATTAGAATCTGTATTTATGTGACAGACTCAGTCACATGGACTCTTTCTACTTCACAGCAGTTTATTTGACTCTAAATGTGCTGCATCAGATGACTGAGTCCATATGGCGCTGCTACATGAATAGATCAATGTTCATTTATATCATGATTATTATTATCATTTTTTCCCCCCAAAATCTAATCCGGTCAAATTAATTCAATTATCGATTATTCACAATAGTGATCTGTGTGACGCCAGGCCTCGTGGTAATAATTGATTTTATCGATTGGTTAGGGATGGGTGCAAAAAAAAAAAAAAAATGGGGAGTTGTGAAAAAAAAAGATAATGTCATTGCCATTATACACAGTTCATATTCTAAAGATATAATTTCAAATTAGGATTTTAATTCACTATTTCACTGTGAATGAGCAGATTTAGATTAAGAATAAAAAATATAGCCTAGTTGTTTTAATTTTATTTTGAAGGAAGCCAAGCTATTTTTTTTATTCTGACATCACTGTAATACAAATGCGTACAATAAATATGATAAAACAAATATAATTTGCAGATCTAGTCTGCTTTATACATTTTAAAGGCACGACAGCCCATTTTACAGGTAAATCATAAATGTGTTATTTTTATAGCAATGCAGAAAATTCATATTTTGATTTCTAGATGCTTCATTCTCTCTGTTTAATGGAAACCAATGAGGAGAATTTGAATAAACCTTTGAAAGACCAGAGGATTTACCAAGTAAATTAAATAGTCGAAAATCGGCCATAATAATAATAATAATAATAATAATAATAATAATAATGATGATGATAATGATGATGATGATTCCAATAAAAACCTGTAAGAGTCCAAAACAGAATAGCAGTGAAAACCTCAGCTGATCCTCATGCAGGTTGAACTACATTTTATTTTGTATTGTATTATATTGTATTGTATTATAATGCCCACTCTGTGTTGTACTGTACCTGCAGTCACGCTGTCTGTAATGTTCTGTTCAAATCGTCTATTTATGACTCACTATTCATTTGAACTGATACAGGTTTGGATTTTTCTCGCCACTGTTGGTTTCTTATGTAAAAAAAAATCAGTTTAGTCTCAAACTGTCCTTACTGCCGCTCCTCCAGCTGCCTGCATGTTGGTGATTTTAACAGATAAAATATCTCACACTGGAAACCAACGTGCTGCTGCCACAACCTGAACTTTAAAAAAAAAAGTTTTAGATGCGCAGCAAGCAACAGGACTTCAGGTTTGGTTTTACTGTGAGATTTAAAGGAGCAATTTGTTGCATGGTGAGGAAATAAAAAAGAAATGACAAGAATATGTTTGTCTGCTGTGTTTTATTGTATTTGCTCAGTGTTTCCTATTGTTTTGCATCACTGAAATTTTGACACACCTCAATTGTTTTGGAAGTATTGACGGAAATGTGACTAAAATGGCGGAAAGAGCCTGAAGTATTGATTAGGATTGACTAAATAATTGTCTTTAAAAGCGGAGGATTTGTCATTTTCAGCATATCTGTGAGTCTAGTTTGGGAATAGCGACACATTTCTGTTCCTTTTCAACGTAACAACGTGTGTTAATAACAACACATGATGTCCAGTGATGGAGGTCAAATAAAAAGGAGGGGAAACTACAGTAGATAAGATGATTATCATGAGGGAAACAACCACCAATAACAACAAAAATCAATTATATTTGCAGAAAAGCAATGAGGGTTTTTTTCCCCCTTAAAAGACTCAATCTTCATATAACTTGCACCAGTTTGACCCTACTGACTGTGATGTAGAGTGTTTATTCAAACCATGCGGATTTATTTCAGTCTGAAATATGGTAAATTGACTTTTCTTTGCAAAATCCCTCATAAAGTCTCACTGTGTGTTTTTGGATGTTGGGTTGAAGTCAAATTTGTCCCAACGTGTTGAAAATGAAAAAAAAACAACTTTCTATCATGTGTTGAAGAGTGTAACTTTTGTTTTCCTGTTAAACAAGTGATGAAAAAAATGACTGTCAACACATTTTTATGTCTAAGAATAAAGAACTTGGAGAATTAACCGTGTGTGTGTGTGTGTGTGTGTGTGTGTGTGGGGGGGGGGTCTACAGTACCATTCACTGTATTGTTTACTCATTAAGCACACACACACACACACATACACACACAGACAGATAGGGGAGTATAAGAAAATGCGCGCATGGTTTTAGTTTCAAATGTCATGTTTAACAGTCATTGCTCAGTGTGTGTGTGTGTGTGTGTGTGTGTGTGTGTGTGTGTGTGTGTAATCATGTGTATGCGTGTGTTTGCGCGCGTGCGTGTCTGCTGTGATTAAATAATGCATGGGATGATATCCAGAAGATGAAAACACGGCCCATTAGAGTCAGAATAAAAATCCCAACAGCAGCCTCTCCTATCAATCCATTTTAAAACACGAACTGACAAGACATGACGATTATTTTTGGAAATTAATTCTCCAAAAAAAAAAAAAAAAAAAAAGGCACCCAAAACATATTGATGTTTGGCTGAGCCTCAGAACTGGATTTCCTTCTTCAGGCGAAGTAATTGATCATAAAAACACAAGTTCATTAGAAACTCGGGCAGCTCGCTCAGTTAGGAAGCAGATTCTGCCGCTTTAATCCCGCAGATTAGATTATTCTCACACTGACGGACACTTCTTGCTGCTGAAATGTCATTTAAATGCATTTTTTTTTCCAGTTTGCGTCGCAGAGAGTTGGAGTCAATATTTCATTCAAGACTGTCACTGCGCGCGCTCCATCCATTATCATTGCCAATAATTTATCACATTTATTCGGTGATTAAACTGGCGATTTGGGGAGGGAATGCGGCTGAGTAAGAATACAGGATAAGGAATGGATGTTGTGTTTTTGTCGTGTTGTTGTGGCTGCTGTGGGCCTTCTGCCTGCTGCCTGCTGCCCGCTGCCTTCTGCCCGCCGCCCGCCCTCTGGATCCACCTCCAGGCCGGCATTCACAGCACGTACCGCCCGCTGAAAACACCAGACTACTCTTTTTTTTTTTTTTTTTTTTTTTTTTTTAATGAATTTGAATCTCGACAAGTCACTCCCCATCTTCCTTCGCAGGCTGGAAACTCATCTGTTCAAGAAGTCGCCTATAGCTCACACATCCCCCTCTTTACGCACTGCAACTGGGAGAAAAAAAAAGAAATACAAATAAAATTCCCTTGCTGCCTCTCCTTAGATTATTTCCTTTCTACTCTCTCTCTCTCTCTCTCTCTCTTGCATGCTCATTTTAGGCTCGCAGCAACATCATCTGACCCTTGACCTCCTTACTATTGTAATGCTTGTAATATTGGCGATGCAGGAAGTGAAGCTCATTCTACTGTTGCATTGATTGCAACTCCCTCCGGATGAGCGCATCGGCTAAATGACTAAAATGTAAATGTAAATGTCCTTATATCGGCTGCAATATTTCTGATGCAGGAGCTGCATCTGATTCTACTGTTGCTCTCACTGTACACAAAATAACAGCATCAGCTAAACGCTTAAAATGTAAATGCCCTTACTATTGGCTGTAATGGTGATCTAGGATTTGAAGCCTGTTCCACTGTTGCACTCTGGGTAAGAGCATCAGCTAAATGGCTGGAATGTAAATGTCCTTGCTGGCTGTAATGTTGCTGATGTAGGAATTGAGGCTCATTCTACACTGTAAGTGGCAGCAGCTGAGTGTCTGTATGTAAAGCCGGCGCTGCAGACCGGAGCAGCAGGCCGCCGAGCTGCTCTCCCTCCCGGGCTGCGGGGCTCGCTCGGGCCTCGCAGCTCGGGTGTCAGCCTGCCTTCTCGGGTTTTCCAGCCACAGAAGGTGAACTTTCACCCCGACCTCCAAAAGGACCTTTTATTTTCGCTCTGTAGCCGTTGACCATTTTACCTCCAGCTACTCGCCATCCATACGCGCATCCCTCCGTGCTGGCTGCGCGCGGGGCGGATCGATAGGGCAGCATCTGCTCCGGGAAGCCGGCGGTCCCACACCGCGCACCGCTCCGCTGTTTCCAAACGCCAGAACTGCTCATCTCTGAAAATTAAACTGACAGACAGATATGATTAGTATGCGCTCTGCCTCCCTGTTTCTGTTCCTCTGCTCCTGTCTGTCTGTCTCTCACGGAGGCCAGTACGCGCGCGCGCATACGCACATATATAGCCTACATATATGCACACAAGCGCGTGCACACACATAGAAATGCATAGTGCTACATGCACACATACAGAAACACAAAATAGACGCAAAATCACATATGTCCACATGCATACGCGCGCGCGTACACACGCACAAACAAATAATGGACACAAAATCACACATGTACACACACGCACGCACATACACAAAATGGACAAAAACACGTGCACACGCATGCTCACACTCACAAACATAGTAGGCCTACACACACACACACACACACACACACAATGACACACAATGCATACATGCAATAGCCTACATGCGCACACTTTCATACACACAATGGACACCCACCCACCCACACACACACACACACACACACACACACACACTGCAGTGTGTGTTGCTCGGTGCTGCAGTAGGTCGAGGGTCTTGTGGAAAAAGGTCGCATTGATCTTGTTTAGGGACTTTCCACACTGAAGTGTGCGCGAGCTGAAGTGAATGGAGGCGCTCAGCCGTGCTGTGAGTGCTGATGAAGAGGTTGGCTAAATGAATCAGTTGCAGGCGCGTCACTTGACAGCGTTTATTCCTGAAAGGTGGGATTTACATTTGTCTTAAATCACCAAGACGCCATCGAAAAAAAACAACACTCTTAATTCAGGCAGAAGAAAAGCCAGGTTTGGCCTGTTGAGAGAGCGCGAGCAGCAGAGGATAAATGAATAGATTTTTTTTCTGGAGTCAATAAGTCAGTGAGGCGATTCTCATAATTGCATATTCACCATTAATACAGTTTTTTATTATCCCAGCGCCCCCTAAACTGGTGTTGCGCTCATATTAGGCCTGCAGTAATAATAATAAGACTCAATAATAATAATACCAATAATAATACAAAATAATAAGTATTATTCTTATAATAATAGAAAAATAATAATAAACACGAAATGCAGTTGTATTTATATCCCACAATTTCAGTGTTATTTTACACCAGATGATAATAACAGCAACAGCATTACTTGTTACAAAAAAAAAAAAAAAAACAGTATCTGCAGCCTGTGTTGTGTGTTGCGCCGGAAATCCATTGATCAGATACAATAAACAGCTAAGCGCAGCAAAATGACCAGGATGTGCGCACATAATTCATAAGTTGTGCATGCAATCAGCTGAAGGAGGCTTAACCTGTGGGGTTGTGAGAAAGGGAGCATCTCCACCCCCCCACCCCCACCCCCCTACGCCCCCCCGGTCAACCCCCCCCCCCATCACCCCCCCCCCCCCGGAGAGAAAGGGTTAATTGGAGTAGGAATTTCATTGCACATCTGTCAGATTTTTAAGGCCGTGACGCACTGAAAGCAGAGAGTCAATGTGAGCAGGGGGGAGGAGGAGGAGGAGAAGGAGAAAGAGTTGGTGGTGAGATCGATGAAGTGGCAGGCAGAGGGAAGAGGAGGAGGAGGAGGAGGAAAATCTCACGAGATAATGAAAGAAAAAGAGGAGAGCTGCTAGGGTAGAGCGAAACGAGGCTAGACCCGGAGATTTTTGGACTGGAAAACAAAGACTAAAAAAAGCGGGGACGCAGGGAGGACGGAGAGAGGAAGAGGTCTGTCTGGAACCGCAGATTGTTTTTGCGCTCTGGTTTTTGGTGAATGTTGCACCCCGGGGCGCAGCGGACCAATTGTGTGAATCTGCAGGCTGCTTGGCGACACAATCGGAGAGATGCACAGGACGGACAACAGCCGCGGACGCGCTCAGAGAAGTGGATAATAAAGGTAGGATTTTACGGCTGTATATGTTCACATATTACTATCCTCATGTCTCCAGATCGCCATCGTGCCGGCTGTTTGTTAAAGCATCGTCCGGATTCATTGCATGTGTGGAGTAAATACGCAAACCTGACGCGTCGGTTAATGTGCAGCGCTTCGCATGCGCGCTCCCTCTGTATCCATAACTTTGCATAAGAAGGAAAAAATAGTCTGTTTCAAGCTGAGATTTGGTTCAAGTGGGTTAAGAAAACACCGATATTAGCTTTTATCGCGTGTTCCACGGGACGTATCTCGGAAGTAGAAATTAGGATGCTGTAATGCTACTGTATAATTGTCATTGTTTGGGATGCATGATTGCAAATTAATGATCCAGGCTGCAGACAATGTGATCCGAGTGTTTTCTTTGTCTGTAACGATAAAAGTTTAAATGCAGCGGAGTAATAGCGCCTATCTTGTCTCATGCAGGCACAAAAGGCTCCTGCCGAGGAACCCAGTTGACCAAAGACAGAGGAGAGAGGAGAGTGTTGATGCACAAATGAGAATAATATGGTAGTTAATGTTCCTGATGCTGTTGCACACACGTTTTCCTGGAGTTTGAGGGAGTTTGAAGACAGTACTTAACTTTATCAGATAATTAATTAGACACCCCATAAGCCCGGAAATCAATTCATTCACAAATCAATAAATCCATAGTCTCGTGTAACAAGAGACCTTCCAGACGGTTTGCCCTGCTGTTGAACAACAACAATAACAAGAAAAAGAGCAACAACAACATACAGAGGCAAGAAGAAAAAAAAAGGTTATTTGGTGAAATAGAAAATGGATGGGAGTCTAGGGGAGATGTCCCTCCACAGCCACTCTGAGCTGGCCCACAGCCAGGACGGCCGGGCCATGCTGCACTCACGGGACCTTTCAGCCGCTTTCCCCCGGCCGTCCCTCGGGGGCCCGTCCATGTCCCTGGAGCCCGAGCACCGTCCGCCGGGCTTCGACCACTCCATGTCGGCGCTGGGGTACGGCGGCGACGCTCCGTCCAGCTGCGGCAGCACCTACACCACCCTGACGCCCCTGCAGCCCTTCGACGACAAGTTCCACCACCACCACCACCACCACCACCCCTGCCTGCCCGTCAGCAACGTCATCGGCAGCTTCACCCTCATGCGGGAGGACCGAGGCCTCGGCGGCAACTTCTACAACCCGTACGGCAAGGACCTGGCCATGTCCCAGAGTCTGTCGCCGCCCTCCGCCGGCTCGGGCCTGGGCTCCTCCATGCACGGCTACGGCAGCCTGGGAAACAGCCCCAACGCCAACGGGGGCCAGATGCTCCCCGGCGGCTATGAAGTCCACGGGGGGAACATCTTCTGCCGGACGACGGACTTCGGGCGCGAGATGTCCCCGCCGGGCCTCGGAGGGGGCGACGCCTCGGTGGGCCACCAGCTGAACAAAATGGAGGCCCACCAGCACGCCCCGAGCCACCACCCTCACCTCTACAGCCAGCACTACCAGCCCCACCACCACCCGGGCCAGCAGGCCTCCAAGATGGGCGAGCACCCGCACTCCTCGTTGTCGGCCTCGTCCTCGCCCGGCGAGGGCCTGCTGCCCGGCGCGCAGGGCGGCGGCGGCGGAGGGGCGGCCGGAGAGGAGATCAACACCAGGGACGTGGCCCAGAGGATCATCACCGAGCTGAAGAGGTACAGCATCCCCCAGGCCATCTTCGCCGAGAGGGTGCTGTGTAGGTCACAGGGCACGCTGTCCGACCTCCTGAGGAACCCCAAGCCCTGGGGCAAGCTCAAGTCCGGCCGCGAGACCTTTAAGAGGATGTCCCGCTGGCTGCAGGAGCCCGAGTTTCAAAGAATGGCCTCGCTCCGGCTGGAGGGTAAGATCTGCCTTTGCTCTCTATCTACCTCTCACGCACACGCACACACACACACACACACACGCACACAGAATACACACAACAACAAACAGACACACTCACTCGCCTTGTTTTCCCCAAACACCTTCCTTCTCCATGTCTTCCAAAAAAAATTCTCCTCTCCAATAATCAGTATGCTGCTCAGGTGGAGACGTGAGGAAAAGCAGAAGCATCATACTGATGTTTCCCCACTTGATACCAATGAATGTACCACTGCATGTACATTGTCTAAACAGCCTCTAACCAAATAATAAGAACTTAGCGGTGCATTGAGGACAATTTGAGCAAGAAAGGGCCATATGTCCAGTCCCTTTGTTTACTTTGCTCCCAAACAGCTCCTATTGATTTGTACAGTAGCTACAATCAGAAAAGCCACAGACATTTGCCCTCCTCTTAAATGAACCATGAAGATCAGCGTGAGCAGCGGTTGGCAATTTAATCGCTTTTGAGTCCACAAAATAATTTGTGCAGATATGCCATTCTGGAGCGATTGATTAATTCTAACAGTGATTTATATCTGCTCAGCGCGCGGCTGAAGTTGAGTTGGCAAGGTAGTTGATGCAAATTAGTCTTGAGCTGTTGCCAGACGTCTTTTATCAACATCGTCACAGAGGCAATTACTGCTGGGCTAAAAACAGAGGCATTTGTTTCTGTTGTTCTGCTCTGAGGCATCACCTTGCGGTTTGTGAAATTCTTCATATCTGGAGAAAAAAAGAGAATAGATTATTGGCTAAGTGGAGGCGCATGCAGTATTTATACAGATTTCCAGGGAGAGAGATTTCTTTTTTTGAAAGGCACACTGTAATCTGCTGCTTGACATTTGATATTCTTGGGGGGATAAGGACTGAAGACAAGACAGCACGCTGTACAGTGCCATGTTACAGTGTTGTCCCTCCATAGGGACCGAGGACCCATCTGATACACGAAGCACAGAAAGAGATCCAAGTGAACACAGTAATATGAGATGAGCAGAGACGAGTGTGTGTGTGTGTGTGTGTGTGTGTGTGTGTGTGTATCTGCAAGTGGTCTGCTCACTGCGGGGGTCTGTGAGCAGTACGTGTGTGTAAGCCAGCCCAGTTGATCACTGCTTTTCGCTCTCTGTCAGCAGCTCAACTGATTAAGCCCAACAACACAATAGGGTTCATAGGTAATGATTGTGCACTCTTGCAATCCCCTCACAATTATTGATCTTTGATTGTTCGGCTGTGAGAGCACATGTGTATATCCTCCGTTCAGCAAAATGTTACACCAATCACACCCAAACCGCTTATCTAGAGATGAATTATCTCTGGGTTTCTACTGTAATTCGACAGAAATGTTGATTTAGGTAATGCATTTGATGAATCTAATCCTCCCATTGGGCGAACGCATTGTATGCAAGATTCCTCTTCCTGTCACACACCCCTAATCTTTGTCATGATGAAATAGTCCTTTGTTATTTTGAGCAGATAAAACCTATTTTAGTCAATCATTCATTTCGTTTTTTTGTGGGTTTTTTCCAGTATCCTTGTTTCTGTATCTTCACAGACACGGATATTATTTTAACAACTCAGTGCTCAAAATCCAAGCAGCGGATCAATCATACTCATAAAAAATTAAGGGCCCTACACAGAGAGAAGGTATTGCCAATGTGCTAGCGTTTGACAATGCTTCTCTCTCTCTCTCTCTCCCACACAGTCTAAACTTGCATATTTAGTTCTTGGCAAAGCCACAATTTGGACAGCTCGGCACTTTTCTACATAACCTACTTTCCGAGGGGGTTGTTTTTTTTCCCCTGGCCAACCCCCTTTTGTTTAATTACAAGCCTCTATTGATTTCCATGGGAAAGAGCAGCACGCCTTGCCCACACACACCTCGGCCGCATCGGCAAATCGAGACTGGAATTAGAATGCGCGGTGCCCTGTGCTCCCCGGTCTGAAGATAGCTCAAGTGCTCTCTGCTTCACGCCTCAAGTTTTAAGATGATCCTCCTTAATGCAGCACTCGCTTAAATACATAGCAGGCCCTTCAGCACGCCGGTGTCAGCCAGCAACACACTGTTATTCTCATAATTCCTGCTATCGCTCTGGCATCGGGGGTTGCTATGCAGAGCTTCTCCGAGGCGAAAGCGTTGGACGTAATTATGGAATTTAGCTGTTGCCATGTTTTCACATTTAATTCTCGTCCTGCGGAGACGTTGCTGAAGTGCTAACACAGGAGGAGGTGAACCCTCTGATTTATCCGCAGTATCTTTTTTATTTTTTTTTTATTTTTTTTGTGGTTTGCGTGCTTATGCTCTGTGGATTACTGCACTGTATATGAGATGTATCTCCAGCCCAACCTCAGGCTGTGGAGGAGGCAATCAGGATTTAGTGGGAGAAGAAGGCAGGGTAGCGGGATAAAGACCACACAGCCGAGCTTCAACACTTTAAGTCGAGGGGGGGATCAGGGACTATAACTTTAAAGATGATGGCTGAAGCCCTTGACTAAAGGTCTAAATGAATAAGAAAGGTCAATGCGGTTTATGTGTCGGCTCCAGCGCCTGCACCACCAGCTCCACCCCCACAGTAATGAAAGCCACAAAGCCCCGTCCGGCCGCTGCATACAGTTCACATTCGGCTAGCGAGGCTCAAAGGTCACACAGGATGCCATTTGCATATCAGGAATTGTAAACAGGCCAACGTGGCCTCGGCGGCGCAGCCCTCCCCAAACAAACAGGCTTGTTTTTTATCTGGCTGTTGCAGCTCCCCCCACTCCGGCGCTGAAGGGGTTAACCAGCCTCTGTGGGTCGAGGAGTCTGAGCTGCACAGATTTAATCAATAATTTCTATCAGCCCCTGGCCCAAGAAATCAGCAGGGGGTGGGCTGGGGCTGGAGGGGGGGGAGAGGACAGGGAGGGGGGGGGCTGGCTAGGAGGGGGGTGGAGGTTCAGACGCCGGGGGGTAGGGAAAGGGCTTTCGATCACGTTTCAGCAACACGAGACAGGGGCATACATCATGATTAGGGGCTGTTCCCACGATCATAAGAAGCCTATAGGGGAATATTTATGTCTGCAGGAGTAGCCCCGGTGCCAGGGATTTATAGCATGGTAATTGTGAGCCTTTTACACATGATTACAGCATAAGGAAGCATTTACTTAATGGTCGGCGTTATGATCGTCGGTAAGGGAGCGAGCCGAGGACGGGATGGAGGGGAGGAGGAAGAGAGAGCGGCAGGACACCCTGACTCCTCCAACAGCCCATAAATCCACCGTACAAGCAAGCTACCTAGCACTATCATGTCATTCCTTTCATTACTACATGGAGCTGTGAGTGCACCATCTATAGCTGCAGCACCCCCCCCCCCCCCCCCCCCTCTATATATCGACATGGTAGGGATGGTATAACGCCTGTGAAAAATGCA
Source organism: Centroberyx gerrardi (assembly GCF_048128805.1). Lineage (NCBI taxonomy): Eukaryota > Metazoa > Chordata > Actinopteri > Beryciformes > Berycidae > Centroberyx > Centroberyx gerrardi. Next base: position 4,385,488 of record NC_136008.1, on the reverse strand, counting down.
GCATTTGGAGAAAAAAAAATTATTTTATTTCACTTGTGGTAATATTGACATGCCTCTGACATCTCGGCCTGTTCAGATTTTAATGAGACGTGGTTCGATAACTCTCAGAAATGCAAACGAGCTGTAGATGCCTAAAAGCTAACAGGCCGCTGTAATCTCCAGTTGACAAGAGTGCATCCCCGAGTCAAACATTTCCTTCAGATAATGATTTGGAGGAGAATGTGCATGGGGGAATTTGCAGCGAGATTTATTCATGTCCAATTCAGCGCTTAAGTTTCAGAAACTCAGCTGGATGTCAAAGCAATCAGAAGCGGCGCGCGGCGCTCATCTCTCATGCTGTTGTTGTGATGGCGCTCGCGTGGAAAAGACAGCAGTAAGGTCACACTTATTCCTCAAGTGCTCGGCTAATGAGAGATATTTGCCACTGTGCGTTGAGTATTGAAGTGCCGGTCATACAGTAAACATCAGCATCGGCCCTCCGTGTGTGAGATGTTTCTCAATGGGGAGATATAAGCCAATCAATTGAACGTCTCAGTGCTGCTTTGAGACCAAAAGGCAGCCTCCATGGTGTATATATATATAATGTGTGTGTAACGTGTGTGTGTGTGTTCGTGTATCTGTGTGTGTATATGGTTGAGTGTGTGTTAGGGTTTGACCGATGTACGTTTTTGAAGGCTGATACCGATATTTTTAGACCAAAGTCACCAACAGCTGATATTTTGTGTCTTAAAAATTTACAAAAATGTTTTTGTTTGTGTTCAGTGTTTCCCCCAGAATTTGATTCTTGTCAGGGTGGAAAAACCTCTGAAACAGTATTTAGACCATCATGGGACACAAAACTCCCCTGAAAGCAATACTAATGAAATTATTTTAAGCAGTAGGTGAACAAATTTACAAAATGTTATGGAACAATTAAATTAATAGATTAAATGTGTTTTACAGACTGTAGTCAGGCCTCCATCATATCTGCAGCGAATGACATCTACTGGCCGATATTTATTAAAACCCCAGTATCGGCCCCGATATATCGGTCTAACCCTAGTCTGTGTGTGTGTGTGTGTGTGTGTGTGTTTGAGTGCTGGCGTGCACGTGCGCGCCGCGGAGCGTGCACGCACACCAATGCTTACACTTAGAAACGCATTTGATACCATCAGCAAAACGATCCCTCAGCCGCACACTGCTGATTGAAACCTCTTAAAAGTGTGCATTTAGGTAATTACACGACTCCCCCAAATATGTTTTAGTCCACTTAGGGCTTCTAAACACCCTGGGCAATGCCGACTCTGCTTGTTTCGCTCACCTCTGACGTAACCCGCCTTTAATAGAAAATAAATTAGTTCCCCCTAAAGTGATTATTACTCACTCCTGCCGCCACATGTAAATGACTTTTATGAGAAACTAATGATGTTGAAGTGTCCACTAAGGCAAGGGAAGAGGGGAAGTGGAGAGAGATGGACGGACAGAGAGAGAGAGAGACAGAGGGAGGAGGTGTGTGTGTGTGTGTGGGGGGGGTGGGGGGGTGGGGGGGTGGAGGGAGGGGGGGGGGGGGGTTGGCTCGGTACACAAAGGCAGAGGTTGGTGTTGTGTTTCCTGTAAATACAGAATTACAGCGTGTTAGAGGTGAAAAGGTTCGGCGGCGGTATGCAGAGAACAACAGCCTGAATTCCAAAATGCTGTCTGATTCTGAAAATGGATCTCAGCTCAACCCACACACATCAGGCTATTTTTTTCCCACACAAAACTGACTGTTCGGTTTTTTTGTTGTATGTTTTTTTTTTTTGCAGGGTAATTTTTTTTCTTTTTTCTTTCTATTTTTCTTGAGGAAATATTGATTCCATAATTGGGAAAGTTCCAGCAGCTACAGCGGTGTTTAACCCAGACCCTCTTGTTTTTTTATTGTGCGGTTAGTCTAAGCTACACAGGCTTTATGAGAATTAACCAAAAGACTTCATCGCCCCGGTCACTGCTTGGAAAAAAGTTTGAATTTGGCAAACTTTGGCACTGACCTAATTCAGCAACAAATAATGAGCATGGTTATAATTTTTTGAGAACCACAGTAGAAATAAGGGAAAAGGAAATAGATGGATGATAGATAAGGCAACAAGTCTCTGATTTCATTATATTTTCAGTGATTTCATTTAGGCTTAATGTGTTTATGAAGATGAACACAACAGAAAATAATCAAATCAAATCACTTATTTTAAAATGTTCATACTTATGTTTACATGATATGTCTTGTTTCTGTAAGCGAGTGCTTCTTTGGTGTTTCTGGACTTTCTTTGGCCCTCGCTTCGGCCTTTCTGATGTTGCAGCATTATTTTCCCATTTGCCTCTGAATAGGGAATGCAGTTTTGACTGGAAAAAAAAGGAATTTGCAGAGCGAAAAGCCAGAATGCATGAGTGCTGCAGTAGATTTAAATGCTACCTCATTTGACAAATCATTTGCAGGAGTATTGTGAAGATGGAGCAAAATAAAATGCTGGGGGGAGAAAAGGGGATTTTGGCTTAACATTACTGCTGTTAGGTTCATGTGCTTCCTCGCTCAATTTTTCCAGCACTGTGCAGGTCGTTTACTTATGCAAAATTAGAACTTTAAAGCTGTTTCATGGGGGAAATGAGTGTCATTTTAAATTCGATTATTTTTTGAAAGATAACCAGGATTAAATAGATGACGGCACCAGATTTTGCACTTTGTCTTCAGGCCACATACATATAAGCATACACACTGTTTCCAAAAGATCATAATCAAGACCATGAGGATAACTTCAGAGTTTTGTCCTGGATCTGGTTATCTATTTTATCCAAGCAGCCTACAGCAGCTCAGTGGCAATAAGATGTGATAGGTTGAACATCTTGATTCCTTTACTGCACAATGAAACAAGTTGCTGATTCATCTCTTTCAACTAATCAAAGTTGCTTAGCTAATCTGTTTTCTTTCAACAAATCCACTTTCTCCCAGCTAATCCATTTGTCCTAGTTAGCCAGCCAGTCTGTTAGCTAACCTATTTCCCCTTTCCCATTTTTTAATTTATTTTTTCCCCCCAGCCTGCAAGCGGAAGGAGCAGGAGCAGAGCAAGCTGGAGCGCAACCAGGGCCCCAAGCGCACCAGGCTGGTGTTCACCGACCTGCAGCGGCGTACGCTCTTGGCCATCTTTCGGGAGAACCACCGCCCCGCCAAGGACCTGCAGGTCACCATCTCCCAGCAGCTGGGCCTGGAGCTCTCCACTGTCAGCAACTTCTTCATGAACGCCCGCCGACGCAACCTCAACAAGTGGGCGGACGAGGGCCGTCCCTCCTCCACGGGCTCCTCGGGCTCCAGCGTCTCCTCCTCCGCCGTGTCCTGCAGCACGGCCTGACGGCGGAGCGGCGAGGAGGCGCGGCGGGGGGGGGCGCTGAGGGAGCAAGGGGGCACATAGACTGGTCTAGGCAGAGATCGGCCGTAATAAATGTCCTCCTCGTTATCAGAAGGAGCGACGGAGCCGGCTAATATAGATGTTTTTATGAAGAAGTATCTTGAAGCATTTTCCATACCAAAGTTGATCGCTCCCTTGAAATGGAAGGGGGCGATACCCAGAGTGATATGATCGCAGGATGTGAGGTCCTGCTGTGTATAGTCAAGGGTGCAAAGTTGATTTGACTTAAAGAAGAGTCACACCCTTACATAGACACCATCTCATTGCATTATTTTGATTATGTAGATTAGAGATAATGAGGGTATTACAAATCAGGAGGAAGCATATTTTGGTGTACCTTCAAATCTATAGTCATCTCTCCAAACGTGAGGAATCAAGAGGTCGTTCGCTCACACCCGGAGAGCTCCATTGTGTAACTTCCTAATCAAAAATGATCACCACCCCCCTCTAAAGATGTTAATCCCCAATGTTCTTATGGCCCTATTTTTTCTCAAGAATCAAGGTGAAAGAGAAAAAAAAGGCATTTTTTTTTTTAAGCATAACATCCCATTTTTTTCTGAAGAACCTAATACCCCTTTCTTAGCATGTGTTTCCATGGTGATGGTTCCCAGGACTACGGAGGTGTTCCGAGTTCGGAACCCGGAATTATCAGGAGGTTTCCGTAACGTCCATGACTCCCAGCTGTCAATCATTTACCGTCAACAGGAACCTTGACTGTCCTTTCCTATTTTTGTGAAGATGGTCCCGCTTTGAATGAATCAGAGTTTTCGAGGGGGAACCGCAGTGTATCTCGCCGTACGCCAGGACAGAATCAATAAACACACATAGGGTGCATAAACAGACTCGTTGGTGCAACCGTCTAGCTTTAAGACACTGACTGAGCTTTCCAAACCAAAAGCTCCACAGCCATTTTTTTTGACTCAAAAACAAGACAAAAAACAACCTTTGAACACAAAGGCTCCAGAGGAAAGAGGTACACCTGACACAATGTATAGTGATGTTGTAGTATTTTTTTCCACTCACGTTTCCAAACAACTCAACTGTACACACCTCTGCTCCATTACAAAATCTTTTTTTTACAGATGTCTAGAAAATGGAGGAATGTGATTCTTTCAGCCCTTTTGTACAGATTTCAAGCACATCGCTCTATTTATAGAAACACGTTGGAAGTGCGGGGCAGTTGTTCCAGCCCTGCTGACGTACAAGGTCATTTTTGGTCCACAAAGGAAAGGCTTTAACATGCCTCCTTATAGCCAATAGTTGAATTGGAGCAAGAAGGTTTCAAATGCAATTGCTGATCTGATCAACGTATTTATTACTGCATTTGTGTATTTATTGTTTTTTCCTTTTTCTTTCCTCTCTCTATTTATTTGGTTATTTATTTATGCTATCTATATACTGTAAGTATTTATTTAACAATGCTTTGTATGTCTGTGTGAAACTGAAGACTTTTTCTGATGGGCACTTTTAGCTGTAGAATCCCATCGTAATACCAAAGATTAAGATTGTCCTCCCTGAATGTACGGCCTGAACCCTTACCCTGTCCCTGTACCCCAACCCCCCACCCCCCCTCCGACCCCCCCCACCCAGTGATGTTACGTATCTCTCTCTATCTTTAAGGCCTGGCCTTTGTTTTTTTGTAGAATAATGGGGATTTCTTTACTCTTGCAAATGTCTCTGCGGTCAGCTCTTAACGCCAAGGCCAAAGCTTGTTTGAATGTTGTGGTAATAATAATAATAATAATATGAATAATAATAATAATAATAATGATGATGTGACATCCCATAGGTTCACAGGTTGCTTGTAAAGTTGTGTTCAGACCAACGCCATTCGGCAGAGTGTGCAGAGTGTCTGGGGACCCACTTAAAGCGGCGTCTGAAGGCCTTTGAGTGTGAGTCCTTCAGGGTCACATGCAAACATGCGTACTGTGCATCTGCCTGGGGACTGCATGGTTGTGACCCCCCCCTACCCGCCCCTCCCTCCCCTCCGCCCCAACGCAGTGCAGACACTCCTGTCTATGTCCAACTCAGTGTGATCTCACCGTCCTCCACATGCCAAGCCCTTCTGCCAGTTGTCTCAGTTCCACAGGGTTCTTAGGGTCCGTTCCTGGTCTTCTTGGGTTCTTCGATTGTGTCCCTGCTCTACTGGGGTTCTTAGGGTTCGTTCCAGGTCTTCTTGGGTTCTTAGAGTTTGTTTCCTGGTCTTCTGGGGTTCTTAGGATTCGTTCTTGGTCTTCTGGGGTTCTTAGGGTTTGTTCCGGGTCTTCTGGACTTTGTAGAGTTCGTCCCTGGTCTTCTGGGGTTCTTAGGGTTTGTTCCTGGTCTTCTGGACTTCGTAGGGTTCCTTCCTGGTCTTCTAGGGTTCTGTTCTTAGGGTTTTTTCCTGGTCTTCTGGGGTTCTTAGGGTTTGTTCCTGGTCTTTTAGGGTTCTGTTGTTAGGGTTCGTTCCTGGTCTTCTTGGGGTCCTTAGGGTTCGTTTCTGGCCTTCTGGCGTTCTGCTCTTAGGGTTCGTTCCTGGTCTTCTGCGTTTCTTAGGGTTCTCCCTACACCTTGTCCTGTCTAAGGTTGGATTTGCACAGGCACGAATGATCTGATTTTTCACTCTTTGCGTTGTGAATGCCTAAACCCGGAGAAATCACACAATCTGATTCTCTGACCCTTGTGTAAATGCTGCCAAAGAGTGGCAAGGCTAGCTTGGCCGTTTTCCACCCTCTCTCTCTCTCTCTCTCTCTCTCTTTCTCTCTGTCTGTCTCTCTCTGTGTGTCTGTCTCTCTCTCTCTGTCTCTCTCTCTCTCTCTCTCTCTGTCTTTAACGTTGGAAGGGGCAGATTGCCGAGGCCCCCTTCACAGCGTGCACTTGAAAGACGGGCGGTCATGAAAGAGGCCATCGACTTTTTCACGGACTTCAAAGGGAGGCTTTTTTCATCCCGTCTCCTCTCTGGGTATCTGGTCTGGGGTCCGCTCTCGGCCAGACCTGTGGGCTTTAGGGGGCATTCAAAGGGGGCGGAGGGAGATCAGAGAGGTGGCTGAATCATCCAGAATGAGGGAGGAGGGAGGGGGGGGGGTGATGTTTCAGGAACAAGGGGGCTGGAGTAGTGGGGCATGGAGCTGAATTAAACTTTAATGAGCAACAATTGTAAGCATGCTGAGAGCGAAGGGGGGGTGGAGGTGGGGGTGTGGGGTTGAGTCTGGTACAGGGGGGAAAAAAAATAAAATAAAAGAGCTGGGAGGCTGCTCTCCCGACCCCTGCGCGCTACTGTCATTGTATCAAAGATGAGGTGACACCTTTCAGGTTTCTCTTTGTCACACTGACTAGGAGCCTAAAATGGAGACAGAGCTTTTCTTGTATTGAGCCACCTTCTGCTCAGTGTCAAGTGGGGAAGCTCTTCCCTTTCTGTGGAGAGAGGGGTGAATTTAGTAGGCCACTGCAGGTGAGCCGCATTGCCATTTTAGCCTGCGGCACCACCTAGTGGATTTTGTAGAAACTTGACCCTGAAACAAGGCCAGCAGCTGTGGCTGTTGCAGAGCAATTCTGAGGGGAGCATAAATAATAAAATAGCAAAACTGAAAGCGAGCGTATACTTTCAGAGTTAAAACACTAACCTTTTCTTTTTTCAAAGTAATGTTTAAACCAAAAAAACAACCAAAGATTGATGGGTAACTGCTGAATCATTATGTATCATGGGTAGTTTTTAGCAGTTCCCTATCAGAACAACCGTAGCACTCAGAGGATTCAAAAAGCACCAGTGGGGTTAGCTTCCGCGTGCTATGTATTTATGTTGCATAAACAGTATTATGTTGAACTGGAACTGAGAAACTGACATGAGGCAGTGTCTGCGGATGGAAGACTTTTGACTCTGTAAACCCCAGTGTTCCCTATTTGTCCCCACCCTCTCCCTGTGTGTACATGAAGACTTTACCCATCTACCTCAACTGTGTGAGATGTTGTGTGGCAAAGATATTCCTTAACCAAAGAATCCATCCTGTCAGGGTGTCTGTCTATCTAGCTATCTATCTATCTTGTCTGTCCATCCGTCTCTTCTTCATGCCTTTTACTCCAAACCAAATGTGCTGGAATCAATCCGTTACAGGAGCCGACCGAGCCCCGTCCAGCCAAAGCTTAAGTCCAGTATGCTAGAGTGTCACATTTATCCATGTTCTGTATATAAAAAAATCATTCTCAAGACCAAAAAAGAAGGAGGTGACAATCCAAGCAAGGAGGATCTTGCTGTAATCAACGTTGCCTATTCCTTATTTCCGAAAAACTAGAATCATGTGATTTGCTGTAACAGAAAAGCCCAAGAATCAAGCGCTCATCCCAAAAAAGGTCAGAGGAGACAGAAGCTATTTTTCCACATTTGTAAACCACCCCCTCCCACCCTTGTTTTTTCCAAGATGTTTAGTGTAGTTGAAATACTGTTTGATCCCACTGTTGTAAGTAGGAATTAATGAAATCCATACAAAAAGCTTTAAACGGGGAAGAGCTGAGGGAAATATTATATTTGACTAAGTCTGAGTTTCCTCAGCTTGGACTCGACCCACCATGCTTTATCGTGCCATTCTTGTCCATGTGTTAGACTTACTAATGAATGTGGCTAACCAACCAAAGGCTTTAAAAAAGATACACAACACTTTAAACGTCAATCATGGTGGGACATTTTGTATCAACAACTAAAGAAAATCCCTTTGAATACCTCATGTGAAATTGTTTGTTGTGATGTTGCACTAAAAAAATAAAAATGACTCATTTGTAACCCAACAGTGTATTCTGGTCCGTTGACTTCATTCTGACCTTGGGGGGGAAAGAGAGAGAAGCACCAGAGATGTGTCAGGAGGATCGGGTGCGATACGGGTTTTTAAAGGCCGATACTGACACCAATATTTTTGCACTGAAGCTGCCAACATCTGAAATTTTGTGCTGATATTCTGTATATTTGAATTTGACCATTTTCATGCCAAAATGTATTCAAGTTTCCTCCAGAATTTTCTTCCTGTCAGGGTGGAAAAGCCTCTGAAACAGCATTTAGACCATGACGGGGAAATAAAACTCTGCATTAAAACCCATATTAATTAAATGTTTAGGGTTAGCAGATCTTAAAGGAGCACACTGACTTTTTGGTAAATTGGCCCAATGATCAATTTATTCTTTATATGACGAGAGGATTAACAGAAAAAAACACAACACTGGATTACTCTGGATTACTAAATGGTCTGTCTTCTTACATTTAGCATGAACACAGGACAGAGATATCCAGCAGAGACAGGAGAGATTATTTTGGTGGTACTCCTATTGTAACATGTTAAATAATAATAATATAATAATAATAAACTTTATTTATAGAGCACTTTAAAGCACAAAGCTAGAGTTGCAAAGTGCTTCATAAGGAACAAGTGCAAGGAATAAAACAGTGCAAAATAAAAAAGGTATGAAGTCCCCAAATAGTCAATACAGTCCTTTAAGGCAGGTTTCATTGCAGGTTTTACAGACTGCCACCCCTGACACTGGCTGAGTAAAATCAGATCCTTAGCTACATCATATCTGACTGATGTCTGACTGGCCGAGATCTGATTTTTATTGAAAGGACAATATTGGCCCAATCGGCAAACTGATATATTGATCTAACCCCAGTACATGTCACTGTGACTGAGCCTCAGGAAAGAGAAAGGCTGCCTCTACTGCCGCCTCTCTATTACACAGACAGATCCAGACACAAACATTTGCACACACAGAGACACACACACACACACACACACATACACACATATTTCTCCACACAAACACATACACAGTGTTGCAAGACAGCTGTACAACACAATGATTAAAGTTTTAGAGGTAGAACTTTATTCCACATCTAAAATATAAAAGTTTGATTACACATAATATATTCTGATAATGACAACAGAGCTGGTGTTGAACCTTAGTATTTTAAGACTGGCCATCCCTGGCTTTTGCATTTAAAAATGTGCATTAGGAATAAAAACAAAACATTTGAAATTAAATGAAACATTAAAAAATACAGAAAAAAAAAACAGAAGGCAACTAATTAAGCATTGATGCAGTTCAGTTGTCTGTGGTGGTGTGGAGCTACATGATGGGGTAGGAGGCGTACAGAGCGATGCCACACTGGTTGTTCTTGTTGCGAGCCATCCGGATGAAGCCCTGGTCTCCAAAACTCGTTCCCCAGCTAGACAGAGAGTGCAGAAAAACAGGAATTAGGTTAAACAAATGCATCAAGTGTTTGGGAGATTGTTCCGTTGGTCAGCTTCCCTGTTAAGCGATGAGAACATAGACATGAAAATCATCCGTGTGTCCCGGGGAGATCATTCACTCCAGTGTTCCTCCTAACATTTTAGCATAAACTATACTAGGTGACAAGTATCGTCTCAAAAGTGAGAAAATGAACTTGTAGCAGCTCTAAAGCTAAATGGTAAGTAATTTTAAATGCTATGTGGCCTAGTCTGGCAGTTTTGTTAAAGTAATTGGTAAAATTGACAGGAAATACATAAAAATAATGTACTGCTTTGAACTAGCAGGGACTACTTTCCCTATTTCCATCGGAAGTGAATGTGGTGGGCGATGGGAGCAAAAAATCACTGCGCAGCGGATGAATACGGGGTTGCTCACCTGAAATTGTTCCAAAGATAAACCTGGCTACAACAGCTATATTGAGTAAATGATATTACATTCTTAAAATGTATGAATCTACAGGCCACATGATAAAAACCTCTGACATTTTTTTTATTACTAACAGGTCAGTCTTCTTACTTTAGGTAATGCTAGCGGCCTGCTATCACTCAACATAGTGTATGCATGAAGCACCGGAGCAAACAATCTACCGGGGACACATGGATGATTTTGTTGTTTACATTCTCATCACTTTACAGGTTTAAGGTAATCTCCCAAAAAAAATGGCGTATTCCTTTAAGGTTTAGTTAATTTACACATCTGTGCCAAAGATACGAGAATAAAAAAGTGGACTCTGTGACTTTGACCAGTTAATAGCGATTCTACTCTTTGCACTCACTGAAAGTTGCTCTGGAAACTCAGAAACACAAACTCTGACCTTAAAATAACAGCTGGACATTGGTTGTTAGCACTGTGTACTTTCCTTACTGAGCTTTGACTTCCTTGTTTCACTTCCCCATTGTCCTCCAGTAGGCTTTACTGAAAACGCACCACAGGGGAACAGATGGGGGAACGTGGTATAGGAGCTATACGTCCACTTGCTATGTATGTATGTATGTATGTATGTATGGATGGATGAGGGGGGTTGAGGGATGAAAACAGAGAATGAAATGTGTGAAATCCCCTCACCTGTTCTTCACCAGCCAGTAGTCCTGTCCGTTCAGCGTGCCGTAGCCCACAGTCAGGACCGCATGGTTGATGTGCTGGGTGCAGCTTGGGTCATCATACACTCCTGAGATGACAGGGGGGAGGAGACATTATCTATCGATCTATCGATCTATCGATCTATCGATCTATCATCATACATTTATCAAAACAGTTTTAGACAGGCTTTAATTTTAATTTGGTTGTACCGATTTTACTCTTCACTTTTTGTTTTGGCTGTTTTATTGATCTGTAACCCTAGTTTTGATTCATAAGTTTCATTCATATGTTTTGAAAAGTGTTATATGAAATGATCTTGTATTACTATTGTTAGTATTATTTTTATTATTGGGATGTATACAGCCAATAACTCGCTCAGTAGCCCAATGACAACCTTGACATTTACATGTAGGCATTCATCTGAGCAGGTAGGGGTTTCAGTCTCTTGCTCAAGCGCATTTCAACAAGACATACTGCTGTTGTGGGGATCGAACCTGTGACCTTTCTGTTACCGTCTCTCCAAACACTTGTCCATCCTACCACCCCCAAAAAATATTTGATCTACATATAGATCTACATATATTTACATTTATGTTAAGAAAGATTACAACCCATTACGTACCACTGTGGACAAAAGCAAATTTGGGTCGGGTGGCGTCGATCGCCACGGAAACGGGTCCGATGGTGGCCAGCGCCTGCTTCAGTGCGTCCTCGTTACCCTGAGGGAGGAAGCTGTACCGGGAGCAGTTGGCGGCGCGGTTCGACGGATTGTAGCGACACTGTTGTTGCTGAAGTGAGAAGACAACAGGGTCAAACTTCTGGGAGCATTTACCAAAACACAGGATCTGTATTAATTATCCATGATGCTCCTGAAGTCACAATGAAATTAAAAATGACTTTTTCATCTTTTTAGCTAATTTTCCATGTCATAATATAAAAGTATTTAAAAATAAATGCCAAAAATGTACAACATTTTTATTTTCTTGTATTTTTATATCAAACGCCCATAACTTTTACTTTCTGGAAAACAGTGTGTCTTTAAACCTGCAATAAGCGATATCAGACCTTCTAACCAATCCTGAAATTAATGTGTGCTATGTGGAGATTTTAGTGAGACATAATGATATAAACCAATATCCATACAGCAGCAGCTGTGTTGCTGTTTTCCATCTCTTTTCTAAAGCTTGTTTTCAAATTCTGCTCCTGAACGAAGCTCCTCCCGCTCCATTCAGCAGCTTTTCATTTTTTTAAAACTAGCTTGTCTCCTCCCTCACTGTTTGAAAGCGGTGCTCTCCCCCTCCCATTCCTGAAAATTTTCTCGTAATGGTGGAATCGATGAAGCGAGCGAGTAAACTTGTTAAACTAGTAAACCTGTTAAACTAGTAAACTTGTTAAACTAGTAAACCTGTTAAACTAGTAAACTTGCTACCTGCCTCTTCACTTGTGGCCCATGTAACCTTCAGCGGGAGAAAGATCTGTCAAAGTGAGACTGGTAACCGGCAACACTTCTCTGTAGGTACATTTAGCTTAGCTGTTAGCCTTTATGCACGGTTCTTTTCTAGGTTTGTCCTTGGTAGGCCTCCGTAGTGCAGTGGCTTTGCTGTGCTTTATTTACAAATGTGTTGCAGTTTCTGTCACCCTCTAGTGGGCGGAAAAATGTTGCTTATTGCAGCTTTAATGGTTACTTCAAGGTGTACCAGTAGGTGTAAATAAAAATATTACAGATTATTACAGATTTTTAAACAGTCCTGCCCCTCCGTCTCTCCCATCAAATAAAAATGCCTTTCTCTCCCTAACTGTTATCCCATTGGTTTAGACTTTTGACTGATCCCTCCCTGCGTAATGTCCCGCCCCAACACCCTGTTTCAACAGGAAATACATCAAATTATGGAAGTAAGATGTTCTCAAAATGCATCATTGCCATTTTAAACTAGGGTGAGCACTTACATAGCAACCGGGCTTGGATTTGGAGGAAAGGAGGATGAGCAGGGTTTTGTCTTTGGCAGATAAATCATTAAGTGTCACCCGCCACACTGGCAGCTAACTTTTTAGGACAATAATAAAAGCCTTAGTTACATACAGTCTTTTGTCTTTGCCAGTTCTCAAATTTTGTCCCTGCTGACCACCGTACACTGTCTCTGACTGTGAGAACAAATCAAAGCAAAACAACGGCTGCCTGTTACGCTGCTCTACACAAAGCGGTAGCATCTGAACTTCTGTTTCTCTACTGTCTGGACGCTAACTAGCCTAAGGTTAGTTGAAACTTAACGTTATTTCCCATAGCAGGTGTGACACCACCGAAAAAACATAAAGGAATACACACACAAAATTATCCATTATATAAGTGAATGAGCAAGTTTAAGTCAGAATTCAGAGGAAAAATAGTCAGAATTCTGAGATTCTGAGATTAAAGTCAGAATTCTGAGTTCTGACTTTAAACTCAGAATTCTGACTTTAATCTCAGACCTCAAATACATTTTTCACGTGGCCCCAATCTTCTTCCGTAATTTCTGGATATGACTGGATATGAAGATTTTGGGTCAGTGCTGAATATGCCGACAGTGTGATATGACTGTCATAAACACAGCACTTTAAGATTATGCTTCACAACAAGAAGTATCACAACAGATGAATTGACAGCGGGTTTACAGTTGCAAAACATTTATGAATTAAGGCTGAACTGCTGTTTCTTTGCATAATTTTCCAGACTTCCAGTCCAATTCCAAAGCAATTCCAAAGGAGGTTTGCTTCACAAAGAAAAAGCAATGTATTGTCACTAAGTGAATGAACGCAGTCACTCACCACTCCTACGTAGGGGTAGGAAGCGTCCGAGTCGATGCCCTGGTTGTCGATGACGTACTGGAAGGCTTGGCTAATGTAGCCGCCGTTGCAGCCAAGGTTCCCATATTTAGATGAACAGTCGACCAGGTTCTGCGGGCTGAGGTCGACCAGCTTCCCTGTAGTCTTGGCTAACTGGCCCTCCAGGGCCCCCGCGGCACTGAACGCCCAGCAGGAGCCACAGCTACCCTGGGGTCCATCAAAGGAATGGTGTTAGTGTAACATAATGTACACGCTAAAAAATATTCCTAGTCATTTAGTCAAGTACTGAGTCTTAAAATCTTACTTTTCTTAAAACACAGAGAGAAATCTGCCCATGGGGTGAGATAATTTCACTTCTTTCCACTGCAAATCAACTTTAAAAAAAAAAAAATTAAGGAAATTTTTAAGGAAAACAAGACTTGATACTAGACTAAATGACTTTATAAGATAGATTTTTTCATTGCGTTCATGACAAAGTTGGAGTTGAAGTTACTGAGTGCTGACAGTGTATATTTGTAGAGTAATATGTATGGCTTACTGTGTCTCCTGAATATATCTGTATATTAATAGATTTTTTTAATATATTTTGCAGTGCATGAGGTCCTGTAGTCCCTGTACCGTGTGTTATGGTATGTGCTGTGTTACTATGTCAGTTGCTGATATGTCTTTAAACCACTCACGCCAACACAAATGACTCACTTATTATATTTGTGAGTAAAGCGATTCTGATTTTAATCTTATCTAGCAGTTCCAAGAAATTTCTTCAGTCATCATGACATGTTTTTAAAATAGGACGTTTTTGGAGATAAGCTTGCAACTCTTCTGTGTGTTTTCACCTCAGAAATAAACCTTTACCTCACCTAAGCTATGGGGAAATAAGAAAAAAGGTAACAAGAGGCCATGCTGTAGCCTGGGAATTAGAAGATTCTACCTGCCATTTTGGGAAAATATAACATTTATATAACATAGTTGTTTATATAATGCAGCTCCACAAACAGGTCTTTAAATGCGCCTGAAAAAGGTCTATTAAAATAAAATGCAAGCAAAAATGGGGAAAATAATGCAATTTATTAAAAAATGTGAGTTTTAAAATGCAAATTAAAAGGGTATGTTAGTTTTGTTCTTTGGGATGTGAAAATTTTAAGGCTCAGTATCTAAAAATCACTCTGAACGCAGATGGAACCTTATAATTCACGATGTGTCATGAACTTTAAATATGTATGAATTTTGACACTTAAAAGGCAAAAGGATTTTAGAAGTCTAAGAGAAGGTCAACAAGCTGCCAAATTAAGGGAGTAAATACATTTCTAACTACTATTTCCTTGTGTTATTTTGAAAATCTAACCACACTGGTTTATACAGAAAGTGTGTCTGGGAAAAGCCATGGAGGGACATTTCAATTCTAAAACTCAAAACAGCAGCCAGATGACGGCGGCTTGGCCTTTCTGGTGTTAAAGCGTGTCAAGCGACTGGCACCTCTACAGTGCAACAAAATCTGAATGTGGGCAACAACTTGCACAACAGGCAGCTGTGGTGACGACTTCCTCTGCGAGAAGGAACTGATCCAACAAATAAGAACGACAAACAGAATGAAGAGGGGAAATGAGACTACTGGGATGACACAAGTTCATTCTTCTTCTGTTCCTGCGTTGACCAACAACAGTGACCGATCCTCGAGGACGGAGTTTACATGCTGAGCTAAATGAATCATCGATGGAAACGGAGTCATTTGCTTTTACCTGCATTTTGACTTTGGTGACGCAGCCCCGGTCTCTCCAGTCCATGGTGTCTGGTACAGCAGCGCCGGCTGATCCCACAAAAGTATATGGCTCCCTCTGCAGGTCAGTAGGAGCACGGAGCGTGGCAAAAGACTGCAGAATCTCCTCTTGTGTCTATGGGGAAAATGTTCAAATGGGTAGTTGAAGTTGAAGCGCCTCCATGACCTAAAAATGTTATTCCTTCCTGGTTGTTTTTCAGCTCAGAAAAGAGGTAAACAGTCTGGTTTCCATTCCATTTGGGCTGAAAACCACCATCCAATGTAATGAAAGTGTGAAACAAGTTGGAAAATACACCCTACTATATTCCTGTGAAATGACCCATCTGTAAAATTCCCTGATATTTCCTGACTTCTTGAGGGAATTTATCAGATTCCTTGGCTGGAATACACCTATAAAAATGTCACGATATTCCAGGAATTCCATATGTGGTGGGAAGTCTGATTTTGGAGCGAAAATCACTACCTGAAGTTCATAATTTAACATCCTTAAAACTTAGAGGATCCATTCTGTAAAAGGATCATTATTTTGTCAACAAATACTTACTTACTCTTACTACTACTTAAGTTATTACAATCAAAATAAATAAGTATGGCACTATTTTCACATTGCCGTAGTGAAGGTGCAACAATAGAGCATCAAATGTATACTGATGTAAAAAAAAAAAAAAAAAAAAACCTCCATGAGAGTCGGATCAATGTTGTCTGAAAATACAACAAAGAGAGATCCCTGTAACATGGAATAGGATATTTACTAAGTGTAGTTATAGGTAAATATGATAAGAAGATAGTTTACAGAGCTTGTAAGTAAATAGTAGTAGTAAGAACCTTTTATGTGAGAAGAGTCCTTGTTCAAACACGAGAACAGTATTTAAAAACAACAACAAAGCACAAAAGAGAAAAATAATGGCTGCAGTCAGTTCTTTGGATTTGCTCTTATCACAACAACTTGGACCTTGAATATGAAGTATTATAATAATTTCATAAATGTCATATCATGCCAGTAAAGACAGCAGTCAATCAGATAAAGGTGTTTCAGTCTTAGTTAGCTAGCTCTTTGCCCTCAGGCACATATCAACACTGAAACCTGCCCTCTTTCCCTGTGAACACCTCTCTCACATGAGCACCGGCTGTTGAATTATCACAATCTGACCCAGCCTCTTAACTGAAAAGGATCAATTTCAGTTAGCTAAGCATGGGTGTTTTAACTTGAGCGGTGAGTTTATCTCCACTTTAGTTTTTACCTTGAGGAATCAACCACATTGTGGCATAAATAAACATAACTAAATTTGGAAATCTGCCTCATCAGACTATTCATGTTTACTTGCTGAGTGGACCCTACAGCCACACCACAACTAGGACTATCTCTCTATTTCTAGCCCAGTTGTGTATTTACATATTATCTGTGCACAGTCTCCAATGGATCTCACCAATGACCAATGATGCAACTGCAAAGCCTCTATAGGAATAAAAATAATAAATCTTTGACAAAACATAATTATCTCTCAAGTAAAAACAGGTGAGTGAATGCTCCTTACCAAGTCTCCCATGTGGTTCATGCTCAGGTCGTAGGTGTGCTGGCCCATGGAGGCCTCCAGGTTGTGGATGGTAATGAGCATCAGGTTCCTCTCCCACAATTCCCTGCGGCCCAGCTCCTCCACCTAAACACACACCCACACACACACAATGAGTAATTTTCTGAAGTGTGATAGCTATATTTTGGGAAAAAATGCCAACAATGTACTTGAGCTGCCTACTATCTACTACTACTTTCATTTCCATGTAATTTTTGAAGTGTTGATGTCACTTGTTTCAAAATTTACTCCAATAAACAATGAGAAAACAGGAATCTCTGAAGGGAGAGCCCAACTCTTTACAGATAGGCCTACCTCTGTCTGGTACTTCTTCCCGTGTGTCTTCTTCCACATTTCCCAGTGGAGGTCCAGCCTGGCGTCAAACATGGCCGCCGCCCCGACACACAGGGAAACCAGCAGCAGGGTCCCCAACATCAGGCCTGTACACAGAGAGACATGCGCCACATCAAAGACAGGATATCCTCTGACCTTTAGCGAGATAGATGCTTGCTATCAAGCGAAGAAAACAAATACCTGGCAGAGATCAAGCCTCGAGTCAACAACATCAAACAAATAGCTTTCAGTGCATAAAAACCACAAACAGAATCTGCACGTTGCAGAGTGGAGTTTTAGTTATGAGTTTTACATTTCTTAGAGGAGCTGCTCTGGAGGCAGAAGAAATGTCATTGGTTGAGTGAAACCTCAATGGGCGGAGCCAAAGAAACAACTGTGCGAGTTAGCTAACTGGCAAACTTGAATGACAAGGAAGGAATTCAAAATCAAAATGTAAAAAAAAAATGTCAAAATGTAAATAAAAGATATGAATGGCAAAGACTTATTTTATTTCATTACCATGGCATACTCTTGGAAAGTCAGCAGCTAGCTAACTATCTTAGCCTAGCTTTAGGCTTGTATGGCTGGTTTGAACTTGGAAGGCCAGCTAGGCTGACTAGCCTGTTTTTCAGTTAGTAGCAGAGCGCTAGGCTTCATAATATTATCTTCCTCCTCTCTTACTTCTTGTCTTTTTCACTGGGCTTCAGTCTGATGTTACTTAACCAGAAAAACAGGTACTTTGGCTCCGCCCACTGAGGTTTTGCTCAACCAGTGAGATTATTTCTGCCTCCAGAGCAGCTCTGTCTCTGAGAAAAGTTTGTATAACTAAAACACCAATCTGCTATTTTATAAATATTGAATGATGAACTTGACATAAATGTTGTTAAATGTGAATGCTGTTTCTGCTGAGTATGCTGTACAATTCATTTTCTGAACTGGCATTCCTGGACCAACCAGACCGGTTTAACTGTAGCCTAAATGTTGGTTAATAGTCACTGCTATGTTGTCCACTGTTGCGTATGATGTTGTGTATGTGCATTGTTTTCCATGCTGGCTTTGCAAACTGAATTTCACTTGAGATATTAAATGGTATTCTAGTGTTTTTTATCAAGTGAAGATCAAAGATCAAAGCCATGGATCACCAATATCAAACTACTGGAGTTCAGCAGGCCACAATAGAAGGAGTGGACTCCTAAAACATTTGCTTTTACACTTACAGTAAAAAAAAAAAAAGCTTTTATGTTTGTCAGTGGTGATAGTGGACACTTTAGAAGCAAAATTGAAACAGAATTGACAGATTTGCCAGAGTTTTCAGCTATAAAATAAGACATAAAAGACAAGACAGGAGCCTGCTCATAGGTAACCGAGCTGAACTGTTGTTTTGTGGAGTGAGAAAAGTGTTGCTTTTGGGCAGGAAGTGGTTTCTACACTTGGGCTGCAGGTCGGCCCACACATCGCCTCTGTGTGTCAGCGGTCGACTGGGAAAGAGTCAGGGCAGATGTGAGTTTTTACACTCATGAGCGGTAAGCTGGCGTTTAGTTTTTGGTAACTTAGGAGAATGTATTTATCTATTGAATCTTTATTTTACCAGAAAGACCCGCTGAGAACCAATAGCCCCCTTTCCACTGAGGGCCAAACCTGGTGCTTGAACTTAGTTCCAGAGTTCCTGACCCCTTTCCACTGGGTTGGCCTGGGCCATTCCTACATTAATGAGCATCTACCTGTTAGAAACTAGGTATGTTAATTCTTAAATCTGCATTACTTTCAGCTGCTATCTTAGAAAAAAAACAAAAAATACATCTTGCTACACATAGAAAAATACAACTTTTTAGCCTGATACCGTATATTAAAACCAACATTGGCCTTATTTAGCTGTCTAGAAAATACCCCAATTACTATCACTCACTTTCCAAGTTTGACACACACAGTAGTAAAGGACTAATGTTAAAGGGAAAAAAAATTCCTTTGCTTATGCAGGTAAGACAGTTTTCTTTTTTACTTTAACGCCTTCAGTAGGCGTTTAAATCACTGCCCACCGATGACACTTTGTTTTTTTATGTGAATGATGTTAGCCTCATCCTGCAACCTTCTTTTTTAAAACTTCCCACAAAGTAACTAAAACTAATGTTAACGATTATACGGTACATTTGACAGCAGCGTTGTCTGCCATGTTTTTGATGACAAGCAGTTGTGTAAGTTAGTTGTCATGGTTACGCAGGGACCAGGTTGCTCAGTGGAAACACTTTAACAAGTTTAGCCCAGTGCTTAAGTTCCAGGCTAGAGTTCCTGGGCCAAAGTTCTTGGGCTTTTGGCCTTCAGTGGAAAGGGGGCTAATTTGTCTTTTACAAGGCGAGACCTGGCCCAGAGGCTGCACTGGTGATAAAAACATTTGAACACAAACGGCACACAAGAGACAAACATAACACAACAACATTTAAAACATGAAACAAAAATAAAACCTACCGAACATAGTGTGGTACGACTTGAATACGAGTAAGCTTAGTATGATAACAGCTTTCAGTGACAATGCGAACTAATTTCCTTTTAAAATCAGACAAAAGTGACTCAAGTTTAAGAGTGTTTCTGCAGCTCATTCATGGACTAGGAACCAAAATAAGAATAAAAAAATAAATGTAATATTAACTCTTCTTGGCACCTTCAGCATGAACACTTGGTATCTTATGATAAAGCACCATAGAAGATGTTATGTGTGTGGGTGTGTGTGCGTGCATTAAAGTGTTACATCAGATTACTTGGTATCATTTTAAGCAGCAGTGTAAGAATCACTTCCTCATATTTAAAGCTATTGAACTGTACATAAATCCCCAGTGAGTCAGCTGTCACAATAGAAACTAATGAACAAGCAGGAAAATTGGCCAAATGCATTAGTCCTGTCATTAGGATCAACATCAGTTCTTGTAAATTGGCATTAGAAGGTTATTTAGCTCAGAAGGATTATAAAGGACGATGTTACGACATCATGAGAAGCGTCGAGCCTGGCAGGTTTTCAGCAAAGTCACTATTGCCAGAAGCAGACGCAATCAGTGTTTAATAAAGGAAGCGCACAAAAGAGAACTTAATGGAAGTTATGAACTGAGGTTAGATCTTCAGTTATGACATTTCTACACCTTTCACTGGATTTAGATGTAGTACTAATGATGAGCAACTTCAGAGAACAGCTCCAATCCAAACAGTAGGTGTAGTCAAAACTAGGATTACTAAATTTAATCTGGTCATTTTAAGCATCTATCTGTAACAACTGTATAGCCTACATGTTCTACTGTCTGGCATATGTTGATCTAAGAAATGTGTTGTATAGCAAAATTACTTCTGTCTTCATGAACTGCTTTTGGCTAGATGATTATGAAAAACGTGAACTATGTTTTAGAAAGGCTAGTTTCCATATTGCTGGCTTTATTTGTAAAGCATGGGGGGGAAAGGGAGGATATTCTGTTTGTGTGATATCTGAGCTTGGTTGAGTTTCCTTTTTTTATGATGTTGAACACTAGTCCATGTAGTGTCATGTAAGTCCATGTGTGCTGGGCACCTTGTGTGTATGACACTTTAATAAATCAATCAGTCAATCTATCAGTATCTGTATCTGATCATGTCACAAATCCCCTTAGGAAAAGAAACTATAGCCCTATAATACTTTTTTAGCAGAATACTATACAAATATCACAGCAAAGCTATAAACTAGGCCTAGGTGTAGTATCCTATAGAAGTATTAAAGGAATACTATTAGCCTAGTTTATAGTTTTACTGTGATATTTGTATGTTATCCTCCTTCTACAATAACTTTCTAGACAGAATACTATACAAATACCACAGCAAAACTATAAATTCATCCTTTTTATAATACCCATAATACCCAATATTATAGGAATACCATAGGAGATGGAAAAATGCCATTATGTAGGTTATGTTATGGTGACAATAAACTCACTATTGAGTCCCACAGCCACACTGTAAGTCACTATATCGGCATTATAGGAATATGAAAGTGTCTGCATCTACACATCAGTAGAAATTCCGTGTAAAATCAGAAGCGAAAGTAAAAGCATATAATACACGTGGATGCTATTCACTGACGATAAACATTGAAATTAATTTGTACAGTAATATAATGATTTCTTATAGAAAGTAAATTGAACGAGGAGAAAGTTCAACTTGCCTTGATCAGTCGGACTCATTGTAAGCTGCTGAGGAGCGTCTGTTGAATCTGACCTGTTTGTTCCTGGTTGGTATTTATCAGAAAGTGTCACATGGTCTTTCTCAACTCTTCCTCATCATGTGTTTATAACCACTGGATGCAAATGAAATGTAGCTTCCTCTTTTTTTCCTCCAGTTAGGTGAACCTGCGCATGGAGATAAACTGAGCGAGCAGAACAATACAGGCTTTCATTTCAAAGTCTGTTTTAAACCACAGCCTGAAAACTGAACCAGAGGATCATCGTCATCCTCTGAAGGTGGGACAGCAGAGGATATTGTCTTATTTAGTAATTAAAGACTTTAATTCGGCATTTAACCACCATAGGGTTTGACCGATATGAGCATCTGAAGGCCGATACTGGTCACCTGAAGAAGCGGTCATTCGCTCCTAAACTTTTTATCTCATGTAAAATAACTTTTTCTACAGAATCGCCAGCACCACAAAAAAACATTTTCAGTAGTGCAGGGGCTAATCAATTTTTCATACCGATATTTTTAGACTGAAGTGGCCGATATTTTGATATTCAATGACTTTTTCCATTTTAATGCCAAAACATTTATTTTTGTCAGGGTGGACCAGCCTCTGAACCATCATTTAGACTGTCATGAGACACTAAAACCCAGACTAATGAAATTATTTTAGGGTTAGCAAATACTTTTACAAACTGGCTCCTCTGTATTTTAAAGATACTACTGAGAGATGTGCAGTACTTCAGGTAATGATTTTCTGCCCAAAGTGGATATACAGCATTTTGGAATGAAGCCCTACATTTATTCCAGCTAAAAGAATCCTCGTTATCATTCCCTTTTCTTCATCATTTATTCTCAGTTTGAATATGGAGAGAATGGAGAACTTAAGCAATATTCAGCTATAGCATCACATACTCGGTTATTAAGTTAATTGCAGTTTTATACAGCATTTACAAATCCACAGGATGTGATGTAACTCTTCATTGTGCTATTTCTTTCCCATCACATCATCTAACAAATATAAATTAAACTTAACAGTCCAGGCTACACCACCTGTCCTGTAAGCATCCAATGGGAACGACTTTATTGCCAAATTCCCCATGTTGGCAGTTGGCACTCGCTTTATTTTCCTTGGTTAAATATTAAATATCCAAATGACACATTCAAATTCAAAATGAAACCTTTATTTAATTTCATAGAAAACATCAAGTTACAGTTTAATCATGAGAAAAGTGCCGAACTGAACAACAAAACAAAAAGTCAACACAATCAGGAGAAAAGTCAACATAATCAATGGTTAAAGATATAAAATCCACACCTTCACTCTGAGGAACTCCCATCGCCCAGCAATGTTTCCTGTCACACTGAATTAAAGCTACGCATGTTAGGTGCAGTGGAAGGCTTTGGCACAAACTGTTAGTACAACCAGGGCTTGAAACTAGCACTAACCAGACGAATCTGTAAAGTCTGAGTTGTGCCTGGCAGGTTTGTCAATTCTACTTGGTGCTTTGGCACGTAGCCAACCTGTGTTCAGTGTTTTTTTATTGTAAATTCTGAATCCAGCAGCCGCTGCGGCCGGCTGATGAAAAAATTATTTCCACTGTATCTGTAGGCTACTGCAGTGGAAGTCTGTTGGTTTGGAGTTAAAACAGAAACCACTTCAGGGGTTCAAAGTGCTTAAAAGAGCTCAGGATAGCCAAACCTCCTAATCAATCATCTTTAAGGACACTTGAATCCAAGACTTGACAACATTTAACCCTTTCATCACTGGAAGAGTTTCATCCCAAAACACAATAAATCCATTTTCCATTTCTTTCCTTACTGAATATTCCAAAATATTTAACTGTTTTGTTAACAAAGGTTTTAAATTTGCTAGTATTTTCAATTAAAACTCTCATTTATACTTGAAATATGAGAAAGTGTCATATTTTTGTGATGGTTGTTGATATTTTGGAATGAAACTCTCTGCATATTTCCAAGTGCATTGTGTGTGTGTGTGTGTGTGTGTGTGTGTGTGTGTGTTGTGGTCTCGGCTGTGGTCAAAGTCAAGTAGTCCAGGCAAAGTCCCTTGTCCGTCGTCCGTCCCGTGTCTCTCTGCGCTCTCGGCCTCCAGACTCGTCTTCTCACATGATGGGGTAGCTGGCGAGGTTGGCGATGCCGCAGAGGTTGCCACGGTTACGTGCCATCAGGATGTAGCCCTTCTTGCCCCAACTCTCGCTCCAGCTGCCAGGGAAAAGAAAAACGAGATGGGGAAAGAGAGAAAGAGGGACAGAGGAGGTGTTCAGCATCGCCAGGAGTCAAATAGCATTTCAGCTCATCATTTTGTCAACGTGCGACCGACAGAAGGCATCGTTTCGCCGCCACACGCCAGGCTGAGAGCGGACAAACAACAAACAAGCTGTCATCCCATTTTGGCGACCGCATGAGCCACCTGATGCCGTTCAGACAGGTGATGTGTCCCACCTGTTCTTGACGATCCAGAATTTCTTGCCCTTGGCGGTCTCTCCGTAGCCCACCGCCAGCACGGCGTGATTGATGTCGTCTTTGTTGCAGTCGCGGTCGTAGTAAACACCTGGGCACACGACAGAGAGGAAGAGTGAGCGCTTCACACGGCGACCTCTGTGACCCCGAGGCCACAGAAGAGTGTATCAGTTAGACTTCGGTAGTCTTTCCTACACATTACATTGTAGGAGCTGCACTAACTTCTGCACAAACTGCAAAAATGCCTTAAAATCTGTGAAATTAACACTTTTTCACCTTGTTAGCTGATTCTCCATATTGTAATGTACACCTATTTAACAGTAAATACCCAAAAATGTACAAATTCTTTATTTTCTCATATTTATATATCAAAATCGCATTACTTTTACTTTATTTACCTGGAATATTTTTAGTTGTTACTTCATGGTGTACAAATAGACGTACATAAAAATTCCAACCAATATCACAGATTTTTGAGAATTTTTGGCACTAGATTCTGGATACCTCAATTCTCAAATTACTATGGTTCACTAGTGTGTTGATGTGCTGCTGTTGGCTGCTAAACTACGCTGCATTCATGTGCTATTTTGCCGGAAAATCAAACCCATAAGGCAAACAATAAACAAACACAGACGTCCTGTAACTTTGCAAACTAATTTGACGAGCTTCACTCAAACAATGTCTGACCAACTACAAACTTGCAATAAAAGTGTATGGTTATGTGTTTTCTAACTGTTGACTGACACTTTCGGCCATTGAAGACCATTGCATCAACTCGGAAACACGGGTAGCAAAATATTCTCAGTTTCTGACTTTATCATCCGACTTTGGAGGGCGTTCACGTGAAATTTCCAAGTAGGAAATTTGTTTTCCCGATATATCTGATAGCACATGAACGTACAAATAGTCAACATTCCTGCATGGCAAACTTTAACTCCTGAATCATCCCCAATGTGAAAAAATCTGCAGCTCAAAACTCATTTCACTTCCCTGCTGTCAATTTGTGGAAGTTCTGCCTCACCCTGAAAATCAAAGAACGCCCTGCCGAAGCTGTTTGAAAAGGAAGTGAGAACATTACATTGGAACAAATTTAGAAGTGGCCAGCATTAACACATTTTAGCTAGTGCCACAGTAGTGCTTTATATTCTATTGATTGTTGGTGTTTTTATTGTATTTTATGTTGAATGGCAAGTTATTTTAGTATTATTAGTATTGTTATTTTGTCTTCCATCAAGGATCACAATTGAAACAAGTGTTTTAAAGGGGCAAAAATACTAAGATTTTTTAGTACTTTTAATAAGATTTTTACCCCATAGCACAAAATGACCATATTATATCTGTGTGTGGTAGATAGGATTGTTGATCAACACCAATGACTCAAATTTACTTTCATGTGATGAGATTTCTGGCTTTCAAATCTCACTTTCACTTTACTCTGACTCCCCTCCCACTGCAAGACATCTCCAGAGTGCGTCCCCATCTCTTTCTCCCACTCCGGCTTCCCACTGTTTGAAGAAAAGTAGACAACAGAACTATGAACGGGTGACTGACCTTTCTGGTAGAACTGGAAGGAGCTCAGCGTGGCGTCGATGCCCACAGACACCGGACCCACTTTGTAGAGCGCCACAGCCAGCGCCCGCTCGTCTCCCTCGGGGATCTCCTTGTAGCCTTTGCACTGGGCGGCCATGCCGGACGCGTTGTAGCGACACTCTTCGTCCTGCAGACAAGACCGAGGAGGAGAGTCAGGTGTTTGTTGGTGTCATGCCAACGCTGAAAATATTGGTTTCTGATACCTCTATTTATTACTGCGAAATCCAATTAAATCAAGTTAAAGGGAAGGTTCAGCTATTTTCTAAGCCTATACCTATTAATCACTAACCAAGCATCGTTTCTGAATGTGCCAAACGTTTTTACATTAGAGCTTGTGTTTCTGTGAAATTGGCAACCACCTCCTGTTATAATTTGTTAGCAAAGTCAATGGGGTATGAAACCATAACTCTTAAAATCACTTGCAAGCCATTCTCTATACTTCCACAGCTGTAGTAATAGTAAGAATATGCAATAGAACTTGCTCAAAGCACTTGAATGGGATTTTGAAAGCAATGGCTTCATACCCCATTGACTTGCACTAGCATTGCTAACAAATGCTAACAGGAGGCTGGTGCGGATTTCTCAGAGACAAAAACTCTGATGCAAAAATGTTTTTGAATGTTATAATAGTGGACACGGTTAGTGATAAATAGGACAGGACCTTCTCTTTAAAGCTGCACTAGGCGATTTTGCATGTTGGCGGCTCCAAATGGCAGCGACAGGTAACTGTTTGAAATCGAAGGACTTCAACACCCAGAAATCCTGTAAGGTGACGTCAGTAAACTGCACTCAACACGCTCATGTTTACCGAACCAACCTGTCTGTGAGGCTTTATACCAAAGGAAACTTAACATAATGCAGATTACAGTGTTTTTCTTAAGATAACAAGAAATGAGGAAGAAACTGAAATCTTTGTAATCGTTTGCAAGTGGTTGAAAACGGGTGATTGAAGGGGAAACTGATTTTGCTGAGTCAGACTGTGGGAGATTTCCACTGCATCATTTCAGCTGAGCCACTTCCACTCAGCGAGCCTCTTGGTGCTTCTTTACCGTCAGATGGCATATGGTTATGGTTATGATTGTCTTTTTTTTTTTGTGGAACATGTGATTAGTGCGCACATGACGCTCTGACAGCTAAGTGAGAAACTGTCAACCAATACACTTTCAGTCTGAGTTTAGCTCACTTGCGGTAAGCAGGCATTTTCTGGAAGTTGTGGTCGTCTTTGTTTAATCTCGTACAGATATGAAGATCTTGGCAGGACTACCACCTACTTTTCATTTTCAGTCATCTACAGAAGACTGGATCATCTTTGGATTATGATTGAATGCTGTCAGTCCCTGTACCATAAACTAGAGACTAACCAGGTGAACCACAATAATAAAGATTTTGGCGATTACCTACCAGAAACTACCACAACAAACAGAGGACTTGCTAATAGCTTAACACCAATCTTATTCTTCCATCCTTTCTTTAGCTAGGATTGTAGGGGAAGCTGACATGCATTCATGCCCTGCTTCTCATTTCTCCATTTCCGCTCATTCACACTGGGAGCTGCCCAGTAAACCACAGTTTCCTACTGGTGGCCACTGAGCAGCTGCACTGGAACAACTGATGGTTAAGTGCATTTAGATAGTTGTTGTTGAAGAAGGCAAAAGTGTTTCTTAACTTACTTTTGCTTCCCAGATTGAGATTTCAACCGGCGACCCTCCATCCACAAGCTCTAACCTCTAGACTACTGCCACCACCTATTTAAAGCTGCAATGCGCAACCTTTTCATATGAAAATAACAATAAATAAATAGCTTGAATTCTACGTCATCAGTCTGTGTTGGTTTGTGACCCGGTGTGTTCAGGCCTAAATTACCCTATTTGTCTGAAACTGGCTTTTCAATGATGATGGGACATTTTATACGCTGTTCTTT
>NC_136008.1:4350571-4353071 GCF_048128805.1 Centroberyx gerrardi | reverse complement strand
TGCAGGACCGGCAGGGTAGAAGTGGTTTAAAGATACAGAGTCGGGGGGGGGGAGACATGTTTGTTTCCTTGCTGTCTGACCTGGTTCTTGACCGGAGTCACCATGCCCTTCTTGCGGTAGTCGACGGACTTGGGCAGCCGCTCCAGCTTGTCGTCCAGCGCCGCCGTGAAGCTGCGATCTCTGTTCACCGGCACCTGGAGACCGGTCATCTTCTCCGTCACCTCCTCCGACGTCTGGAGGAGAGAGAGAGCGGCGTTACATCTTACATCGCGCTCACCAATATTACAAGCAACCATTAGTAAGGAGGTCAAAGGTCAGACTCTCAGCGCCCTGACAGTACACGGAACAAAATATTTCTGAGTCCCTTGAATGATCATCAAAGAAAGAGACGTGCTAGGGGAAAAAAAATGAAAAGAGAGAGGTAGAAAGGATTTATTTTTAGACTCAAGACAAGAGCAAGTAGAGGAGTAATTATGGCAGTTTGACTGCAGAAGGAGCCTTAAAGGATAAGTTTGGCGATTTTAACTCGAAGCGCTTAAGTGAAATGAAAGAAACAGAAGAACAGATGGTCTCTATTTCTTCCACTAAAGGATAAGTTTGGCGATTTTTTTCCTATAATTTGTCTCTTGCAGATATAATACAAGTAATACAGGTATGTAAGAGACACATTTTATATCGGTCCAAAATCACAGAGCTTATCCTTTAATGGAAGAAATAGAAACCGTCTTGTTTCTTTCATTTCACTTACGCGCTTCGACTCGAAATGAAAATGGAAACGCATCCTTCATTTTCAGGCCAACTGTCCTCACATAAACATGAAATTGGCTATTAATACAGCCGGCTTGAGCGTATATACATGCTCCTGTCAGGAATAAACGAGCCCAAACCATTAATGAATGCAAGCTAAACAGGAAAAAAAACACACGAGGCATGCTATATTTCATGTGTCCTTGCTCTCCGCCCATTTTTGATATACAGCTTGTTTACACCCCGGCTCCCGGCGTCCTCATGCAAAAACAGCCATCAGTCACGACCTGCGCTGACATTCATGTCACTCACTACAGCTGATTTAATGGTCACCGAGCCTTTGTTTTGCCTCAGCAGGCTGTGGCGTGCATGTGTGGCTGCAGTCCGCCTCAGCTGAAAACCTGGACTCCAGAGGAAGAAATGGATCGCTGGCACTTAGGGGACTTGTTTTTTTTTTTTTTGTGAGTTTACTACGCTGACCCAAAATACTCCAGCCAGAGACTCCACCAGTGCAATTAAAATGAGCAAAAAGAGTGTCGAACAAAGTGGGGCAAAGCGTACATCCCAGACAATGTGACATGTTTGGTTTCACACGGAGAATGTGAGAAAATGAAAGGAGCGTTTCTCAAGAATGAACACAATCAGCAGAGATGTTAGCTGTCACTATGGGTTGCTAATGACACTGAGGTCGTGGCTAATGCTCTGAATGCAAAGTAAAGCTCTGTTCACACTGCAGCTGAGAGTGTCCCGATTCTGATTCTTTCCCCTCATATGTGACACAGATCTGATGTTTTCTAACTGACTTCTAATCAGTCAAAATTACACCGTAACTGAAATGTGTTTGAAACAAGCAGGAGAAGTGAAGGTACAAAAATGGATGTGACATCTTTTATTGTTATTCTATTCACGTGTACCTTTTCAACGTCAGTTCACACTGCTATTGGATGCGGGTTACATCCTAGAATAGATACGAACAATCGTCCCCAAAAAATATAATACGAGCAAAAATTTGGAATTGAGCGTGAAGTCCTGCAGTGTGACCAGAGCCTTAAAGTCCACTCACCATGTCGCCCAGGTGGTTCATCCCCAGTTCGTAGGAGTGCATGCCCAGTGCCGCCTCCTGGTTGTGGGCTTCAATCATGCGCATGTTCTTCTCCCAGATGGCCCTCCGGATCCCCTCCTCGTCCTAACACACCGACACAGACGACAAAATGCAACAAAAGTACATGTGTGACTTTGTGTAATGTCAGTAACAGAAATTGAAGACACTCTCCACAGGAACTACATTCGTTTAGCACTTTGAAACTGTTACTTAAAAAAATCTGCAGCTCATACAGACACAACGTAGGAAAAGACATGGCAGCATTGCTTGGTTACCTTAAGAAAAAATGCTGCTCTGCTTAGTATTCGTCGTCTTAACAACCATTAGCATAACTATAATCATTACTTTCTATCTTGATATCCATTCCAGTAATGGAATATGCAAATGATGTGAGCAGACTTTGATTCTATTACAGGGATGTCAGTTCAAGGAGGGTTGAATTAGAGGAACTGTTGGAGGAATGCTGATTAAAACCTGGTATTTTATAATAAGAGAGAGAGAGAGAGAGAGGGAGAGAAGGAGGGAGAGAGAGAAGGAGGGAGGGAGAGACAGAGAGAGAGATTCTTCTGCTGACTTCACTGGAATGTGAATGTGAATGTGCCACTTAATGATGCTATCATGTAAACACATGAACACACACACACACACACA